>NC_052505.1:963386-988441 GCF_014356525.2 Nilaparvata lugens
GGGACGAGTACGGAATGAGACAGTCAGAGGGGAGCTGGGAGTGAAGCCTGCAAGAGATAAAATAGAGGAAAAACAGCTCAGATGGCTAGGGCACGCAGGAAGAGCAGGGGAGGAAGCCAAATTAAGAAATTTTTCGAGGCCAAACCTGAAGGGAGAAGGCCCAGAGGCAGACCTAGAGTGGGCTATAAGGAATATATGGAGAGACTGGGTATGGCAAGGGGAAAGCGATGGCAGGAAATGAGGAATATGTGGGAGGACCGAGTGGTGTGGAGGAGATGGACCGAGGCTTAAAAACCACCCGACGCTGAAAGGCAGAAGGGTTAGGAAAAGAAGAAGAAGAACTTTTCTATATCTTCTATAGTTTTCGAGATATCCACTTTTGAGGGTGTGACACGTTTGAAAAAATCTGGTGTGGCGCACTCACACAACTTTCCTTGCCGTTATGAAAATTGATCACCTGACGCTAGTGTTCACGCGCATTTCAAGTTACTATTCACAGATCTAAGCCAGCTGGTGACAGGACAATAACGCTGGAGACACATGAGGTCTGCTATCTCTTTTTAGTGAATGTTTTAATAGAATCAACAGTTGCCAATAGTTTGCAATTGAATAATCACATTTTCTCGAGCTTATTTTCAATTTTAGGTGAAAATGTTACTGAACATTAATTGTACAGATTTTCATGCTTGATCTTTTCCACTTGAATTTTTTGGTTTAAATTGTATCTGAAGCCTGATAATTGGGAATCTAAAATCAAACTTTGCATAAATGGGGCGAAGCTCCTGAAATATTTACAGATATGGGACTAGTGGCAGTTGATAGAGCTTATCAATGACTATTCTAGGTATAAATTTGATCAAAATCGTTTTCGAAAGAATCACAAAAAACCTTGTTTTGACAACATTTTTGCTATTTTAGCCGCCATCTTGAATTGCATTTGATCGAAATTGTTCGTGTCGGATCCTTATAGTGTAAGGACCTTAAGTTCCAAATTTCAAGTCATTCTGTTAATTGGGAGATGAGAAATCGTGTACACAGACGCACATACACTCATATACACACACATACATACAGACCAATACCCAAAAACCACTTTTTTGGACTCAGGGAACCTTGGAACGTATAGAAATTTACAAATTGGGGTACCTTAATTTTTTCAGAAACCAATACTTTCCTTACCTATGGTAATAGGGCAAGGAAAGTAAAACATTAGTTTTGATCACTTTTTCTAAACTGAGACAGCTATGCGTCAAAATGAAATGTTTAACAGTTGTTGATCAACAATAGAACTTGATAGGTCAAGACGGCAAGTCGTCCACTGTTAATTCAAAAACCTAATGAAATCCATAGAATGGGTTTACTTGTAGCCAATGCTTAAGGAATGATTTAATAGAATCAACAGTTTGCAATTGAATAATCACATTTTCTCGAATTTCAAGCTCATTTTCAATTTTAGGTGAAAATTTTTATGGACATTTATTGTAGATATTTTCATGCTCAATCTTTTCGTTTAAATTGTATCTGAAACCTGATAGTTGGGAATCTAAAATCAAACTTTGCATAGATGGAGCGGAGCTCCTGAAATTTTTACAGATATGAGACTTGTGGCAGTTGATAGAGCTTATCAATAGCTCCGCTCCATCTATGCAAAGTTTGATTTCAGTTTCCCAATTATCAGGCTTCAGATGCAATTTAAACAAAAAAGTGGAAAAGATTGAGCATGAAAATCTCTACAATTAATGTTCAGTAACATTTTCACCTAAAATTGAAAATAAGCTCGAAATTCGAGAAAATGTGATTATTCAATTGCAGGGGACCTTGAAACGTATAGAAATTTGGATATTGGGGTACCTTAATTTTTTTCGGAAAGCAATAGGCTACTTTCCTTGCCTATGGTAATAGGGCAAGGAAAGTAAAAGAAAACACACGTTCGGCTCTAATTGTTTGCTATTTTTGCTCTTATAACTTTTCAAAGACGATGGAAAAACTCTATGCTGATTATAAGCTAATAGAGCATTAATTCTCTTCAATTTGATGTATAAATCCATCCCCTACGACAGTGAGTGTCATTAGGACAGCACATGTTTATGGCCGAGCGAAGTGAGGTCTAAGATTCAAGTCCACGGTTGGCATTCTCTTAATGTTTAAATGTTTGAATGTTTAAATGTTGCGCATTTACAGCGAAAGCGGTAATAGATTTCATGAAATTTGACAGGTATGTTCCTTCTTTAATTGCGAGTCGACGTATATACAAGGTTTTTGGAAATTTTGCATTTCAAGGATAATATAAAAAGAAAAAGGAGCCTCCTTCATACGCCAATATTAGAGTAAAAATCAGACTATGGAATTATTCATCATAAAATCAGCTGACAAGTGATTACACAGATGTGTGGAGAAGCTAGTCTATTGCTGTATTTCCATAAGGTCTATAGTTTCAATCAGGTAAGATTGTGGATGAGAATACTGTGTGAGGTCTACTGTTCACAGAACTACTAGTAACATGTGCTGGAATTGGACTGACCCGTGTCATCGTTGTGAGTAGGCCGTGGAGCCTGGGAATTGCGGTCCCTGTCACCAAGTCCCGGACCTCTGCCGCCTCCAATGCCCCTGATGGCCGAGCCGCCCCTGCCACGGGGTGCACCGCCACCCCCATCGGCCCCGGCCGCCTCCCGACATCGACTCGCTCACGTTACGACTCTCCATGCGGATGCTGGGTGGCTGAAGCATACACACAACACATATCATTGTACAATAAATAAATTAACACTCTCAACGCATTGTTCAAAAGTCTGCGTGAACTCAATGAACAACATGCTCATTCTAACCAGGAATGACCTTATCTAAAACCCTGTTTTAGTTCGAAATGAAGTTTAGTTCAAACTGACTGTGCAAACGGCGCAGAGTTGAATCTTTCCATATATCTTATATATTTTCTTGACTCTTAGTGCACATGTATAAGGCTAGTTTCACACACATTCGGTTCGGTTCAGTTTGCTTTCTGTTCGTTTTCGGCAAATTCCGATAAGTGCGAAACGGTGATTTGGTTTCGAATAGCGACCGCATAGCACCGAACGCCCCCTCGACACGAATAGGTTTTATCATATTCAAATTCGCTGCTAGAAAAAAAAAAAACAAAAAATAAGTGTTTCACATACGCCCGGTTTTTGTTTTTATTTTAACCTGGGGCCGTTTCACAAAGGTACAAGTAGGTTACAAGTCTTGTTGCCAACCATGGTTTGGAGAACAGCTGATTACTAGCGTTTCACAAAAGCAGAATTGTAAACTTGTAGTTACAATGAATTTCTACAAGTTTACAAGTGATTTGCTTGTTACGAACAAGTGTTTCACAAAGATTTTCATTGTAGCCAAACAATTGTCAAAATTACTTGTTCGTAACTATGAAATTTCTACCGAGGTGGAAAGCTATGTAAAGGATTTACAAGTGATCATTAAAATGATTTTAAATATTCAATAAATATTTCTAATAATCAAAATGCCCTATATCCCTCTAAAATTGATTATTTTGGAAAATATGCATCTGGAAATCAAATTTAATAATTTCCAAAATAGTATTAATGTTACATCATAGGGTATGTGTACTATAGTATATATACACAGTATATATAGTATACATTATATATAGTACATCTACTATATATATACAGAGTACATATAGGTGTAGGTTACAAATTCAGCATAAATGAAGTAGACTGTACAAAAAAATTAAATTGCTTTCAAATATTTTCAAGTAATTATTGAAAAGTACAAGTAACCTTTATAAAGGATGAAAAAAGGAAATCATCATGAAAATAGGTTGTCTACTATTGAAGTACTTGTAGACTTGTAAAGTCACTTTTTAGTTCACTGGAGAATTTTTTTTCAATGGATAGTTTGCTAAAAAATATGAAGATAAATTAAAACTGAGGGAGTATTATTATTTTATTTTTCCATGAAAATTTACATGATTTCATTAATGGATAGAAGAGATGAAGGTTATTTACCATGACTCAAAACAAGAAAAAATTTTCAATATGAAAAAATAATCACTCTGAACGTCCAAAATTAACATAATCAAAAATAAACTATTCAAAGAGTTCACAATTTTGAATTAAATTGAACATATTTTGTAGTTCAAGAAATCACATCTTACTATTTGAACACCAGCAGTTATATTTTAATACCAGCATAAATATTGTGAAAATCCAAACACAGCTGTGTCTGAGAAGAAAATACTGAATTAGAGCCGTACGAATTAGAACTTATTATGTATGAAACCTTTTATGTATGAAAGTCGTTTTCGGTAAAGAACCGAAGGTGTGTGAAGCTAGCCTTAAAAGGCTTGACTGAGAATAAATTACAGTATAACCTATTCCACCCAGCTCAATAACAATATGAAGCCGAGTGAATATTTCTGTTTATAAATTTAATTTCTCTTAAATTATAGTTGAAAATAGTTAAGAGTAATTACCGGTGATGATGGCTTGGGTGGTGCCTGGGGACTGGTGTTCAATCCTGACGTGCCAGACTTCACAAGGGTGGCGTATGTCTTCGGCTCGTTAGACTGAGGTGCTGCAAACAAATGTCCAACATCAGTTGCAACTTATTCAAATACTATAAACTACACTCAAAGACACATCCACAATCTTCATTACTATACAATACATTACAATAATCTCAACACAAAAACCATCATTTTTTTATTGATTATGTTTCATCACATGAAATCATATATTGGGAATACTCCCATTTGATAGGTGATTGGTCGAATAATTGCATTAAATGTAAATAAATTACATTACAATTGCATTTAAAAGCACATACGCATTTCATAATTGAAAATTCAATAATAAAGTAATAAATAAACAGAACCCAATGTGTAAAAAAAATATAAAAATTATATATGACAGATTGTAGCCGGGTAGCCGTCTAGTTGTGACCCCGACTACTTGACACCTGATCATTTTGGCCATAGGCGACTACTTGTACCCTCGTAAAAATATACCATTGCCGTCAAGTTGTACCTCCCGACTACTTGACACCTACTGGACCGGAGGTGCCAACTAGTCATGACCGTAAACGACAACTTGACACCTCGCACCCTAGCGACAGGATGTCCCCCCGACTAGTTGTCACCTCTTCAGAAAGGAGACAACTAGACGGGTATGGCTCAAGTCTACTTGTCCCCTAAAAACCGGCTTTAAAAGGGGACAATTAGTTGCGGTGGCACCTAGTCGCGTACCCGTGTAGCCTACATTGTCTATCATAATTCTAACTCAAGTCCTAAAATAGTCCTCATAGTCTACAACCAGCCACGGTCGAGGTAGAATGAAAACCGAGTTAGCAGTTATCTATTGGATATCGGTTCGCTCGTCCCAGCCGGCCGGCTCATGCTTGTTCAGTACAGTTCCGAAACTGCATCGAGTTATTAGTTAATAGTATACGTGCGATTGTAAAGTGATTTATTTAATTTTCGTTAGGCAGTTTTCTGTGGTGACTTATTCTATAGGTTATTTATTCTATACCACTATGTCCAAGTGCAAAGCGTGTAATGTCCCAGATTTAAAAGACATGATACAATGATCTGCTTGCGCGAATAATTTTCATGCAATCTGTACGCGAATTGGTGATCCGGATAAGTTTAAGAAAATGAGTGCTGCTAACAAAAATTCCTGGAAATGCGATGCCTGTGTTCAAAATAAAAACAGTAGACCTTCCCGATAATGTAACCCCAAATAGCGACACTTCGATACTGAAAGCAATTCATGAACTAAGATCGGAATTAAATAAAGACATAGCTACAGTTGCTTCAGATCTAGGTCTCAAATTTGATAATCTTTCAAAGTCGTTTGAGGTGGCGTCGCGGGGGGGGGGGGGCTATGACGAACTAAAAGCGGAATGTGTGAATCTCAAAAATGAAAACGAAAACTTGAAATGTGCCGTGAAAAAACTAGAACTGCAAGTGAGTGACCTGCAACAATACAGCCGAAAAAGTAACGTTGAAATCCTATACTATTAAACGAGCAGCTTCTGTTTACATGTTTGAATGTTTATATGTTTGCATTTCACCGGATCTCGAAAACGGCTCTAACGATTATCACTAAATTCAGAACATAGTAGGTTTAAAATATAAAGATTCGATTGTACTAGGTCTCATCCCTGGGTAAACTCGCTGAAGGACATTAAAACGATAATTATTATTCATCCTTGGAAAAACAGCGCATAATAATTATTTCATCGTATGTTGGTGATGGAAGTGAGTGAGCGAGTTCATCATGTGTGTGGAACTGTGTCAAAATCATGACTCAGCTGTTGAACTTTTGTAATCATTCAATCAGGTATTAAGTGCCGGTTGCAAAAAAGCCGGGTTATTTTCAATCCTGATTAATACCAGTAGATCCATCTTTTTGAAATGGTCTTCTCTGATTTGGTTCACGTGAAGTTAATCAGGATTAAAATTTAAACGGCTTTTGTGCAACTGGGCCTTTGAGGGAAATTTTTGCATTCTTCTGGGTATTAACATAGAGAAACAATAGCATAAGTGGATATCCCATGGTTTAGGACGTTTATGTCGCAACTTTTACTGTTATCCCAAGCCAATAGTTCACGTAGTTCTTTCCTATGCAGCTGTGTGATGCTGGTAGTCTCTCAAATTGTGCCGTTCATACACTATCACCCCAACAAAACAGTAAAAATTGACAATAATCACAGTAAAAGTTGCGACATAAATTCCCTATACCATGGGATATCTACTTACGCTATTGTTTCTCTATGGTGGAACTGTGTCAAAATTATGACTCAGCTGTTGAACTTTTGTAATCATTCAATCAGGTATTAAGTGCCGGTTGCAAAAAGGCCGGGTTATTTTCAATCCTGATTGATTCCAGTAGATCCATCTTTTTGAAATGGTCTTCTCTGATTTGGTTCACGTGAAGTTAATCAGGATTAAAATTTAAACGTCTTTTGTG
Source organism: Nilaparvata lugens (assembly GCF_014356525.2). Taxonomy (NCBI): domain Eukaryota; kingdom Metazoa; phylum Arthropoda; class Insecta; order Hemiptera; family Delphacidae; genus Nilaparvata; species Nilaparvata lugens. Next base: position 970,352 of record NC_052505.1, read on the forward strand.
CAACTGGGGCTTTGAGGGAAATTTTTGCATTCTTCTGGGAATTAATCTCAATTTACTGTGATTGGATAGAGCATGTATGTTATTATAATTTCTTTTTTCGTAATAATTTTCTTATGCTTCTGTACTCCAGAGCGAAGCTCGGTCCCCGATATTAATATTGTGAAAGAAACAGGAGCTCGACGTACTGAAGTTGCCTACTGATGAAGTGAAAACTTGATGAAGTGAAGTAGGATTCAACTACTCACATGTGTCGAGTGAGTGCTCCTGTTCGAGCGATGGGTAGTTGTTGTTATGCAGACTGGCGTCCTGCACCTGCGACACAGCGGCGACCGAGTCGTCCTCCTCAGCGACCGGGTCTTCGTCCTCCACGTCGCATCCCCCATCCACGTCGCATCCGGATGTGGCTGCTGCAGCTCGCTGACTGCAGACGTCGGCTGCTGCTGCTGCAGTCCCATCTGCTGTTGGCCGGCTGCTGAAGGCTGCTGCAGCTCCATTGAAGGCGGTTGCTGGGCTGGTTGCTGTTGCTACAAACATCGATAAAACAATACATAACAAATATATCATAATTATATATAAGATAAAACAATACATAACTAGTCTGTGAACAGTAGACCTCACGCAGTTTTCTCATCTACAAGTATCTGATGTCACCTGTTCTAGTTGATTCAGTTGAATCACAATTCACAGTTGAATCATCTATATAATAAGAGAGAGTAGGGTTGTGTTTGTTCGTGTGTTCGTTTGTTCGCATCAAAACATGTCAACTTGTGGATTGCATACCGGAAAAACGGGAATGATTTAGATCTCCTAATTTTGAACATAGATTCTAAAAATATCAATCTCGTGCACCTGGAAGCCCAAATTTCATTTTTCCTTCTAGATTTTTCAGAATTAATGTTCAAACTTCATTAATAGTACATACGATTTCATAAAAAAATCACCAAATCATATGGTCGGAATTAAAATTTTTATTATAAATTAAAGAACTGGATTATACACGTATACAGATGTAAAGTAGTATAGGAAAATCATGTTTGACGCATTCAATTATGTTTTAATTGAAAGGTGGTCATATGATACATGATTCCTATACAGGATTTCCAGAGAAAAGATATGGTGAAAACCGCACATTGATATCTCAAACCTTTCAAAATTTATTCTCATTCATTTCCTTTGTTATAGTATAGAAGATAATAGATAAATGGATGATATATCCATCTATCTATCATCTTCTATTCTATAATAGTGGAAAGGACTGGCTTAAACACGTATACACACGTGTAGAGGATAGGGGAATTATGTTTGACGCATCATCACGTCTGAACTACTGGACTGATTTACTTTAAATGCTGCTTATAAATTCTTAGTCAACCGTGGATTTTTATAGGCCTATTTTCAATTATGCTGGATTTCATTACGCCAAGTTTTAAAATAGACCCTTGCGAAGCACGGGTACCTGCTAGTAATTTATAAGTTGTATCTGATGTCACCTGTTCTAGTTGATTCAGTTGAATCACAATTCACAGTTGAATCATAATTTACTCTTAAAAACTGTTATTTGTTTTCTCCAAGATCAAAAACTCACTTATGTTAATAAACACAGACACGTTTGAATTTGATCCCATATGATGATTTATATCCAATTTCGTGATAATCTTTCCATCTGATTAAAATATCTCTCAAATATTTTAAAATTAATTAATGATATATCCAATTTCGTGATAATCTCTCCATCTAGTTAAAATATCTCTCAAATATTTTAAAATTAATTTTTTTCAATCAAGAATATTATAATTTCTTCAGCATTATTCAGTTAATTTAATATTTTTTTATTTTATTTTCAATCACCTATTAAATTTGTTTTTCAAATAAGTGAGAATATTGATACTGATGGGCACGCATCATCAAAAATATTGAAACCCTACCTTATAAAAATAGACACGGCCAGACATCCTATTATATTAAGCGAGCAATTTCTGTATTTTTATATCTGGTTATTTATATTTATATCTGGTTATTCATGTTCAACGGATCTCGAAAACGGCTCTAACGATTTTCACGTAATTTGGAACATAGTAGGTTTATGATATAAAAACTCGATTGCACTAGGTCTCATCCTTGGGAAAACTCGCTGAACGACATTAAAAGGATAATTCATCCTTGGCTGAAACAGCTGAGATTTTCTTCGTCTGTGGATAGTAAAAAAGTGAGTGAGCGAGAATGTGAAAGATCAAAATATCGCATCCCCGAAGTTCATAAGATGACATATAGCCAGCTGTGAAATATAAACACGATCATTTTTGAGAATATTGTGTTCTGTTTATCAATAAATAAAAATAACGAGCGAAGCTCGGTGCCCCGATATTCTGTGTAATGCACGCAATCCACGCAAAGCTGATTGATTATGAATAATTCTATAGTCTGATTGATCCTATCTTTAAAGTAGATGATTTATATAGTGATATCAGAGCATGGAGGAATTCCTTTTATTTTTATATTATCCTTAATAAAATGCAAAATTTCAAAAAAACCTTGTGTATACATCAACGCACAGTTGAAAAAGGAATATTCCCGCCAAATCTCATAGAATTCTATAAAGGCGTTTGGCCGTAATCGCGTTACATACAGACAGACAAAAGCAAATCGAGTTGAAACATAGACCTCACTATGTTCGGTCAATAATGATCGACAATTCATATGATTTGTGAGAAAGGTGATAGTTGACCGAGCGAAGTGAGGTCTAAGATTCAAGTCGATGGTTTTTCATTTCTCTTCATGTTTATAAATTATTGTGTTCATGTTTATATGTTCCGCATTTAAGGCGAAACGCGGTAATAGATTGTCATGAAATTTGACAGGTATGTTCCTACGACGTATATACAATACAAGGTTTTCATATTTATTCGGTTAAAAAGTTGTCTTAAGTATTGTTTTATTATTTTTATTTTCTATCTTTTTTTTAGTTTTGTGCGCTGTTCTGTTGTTGTAAATTGGATGCGAAATAAAGAATCTTATCTTATCTTATTGGAAATTTTGCATTTCAAGGATAAGGAAAAGGAGCCTAACTTCATACGCCAATATTAGGGTAAAAATTAGACTATGGAATTATTCATCATAAATCAGCTGTCGAGTGGATTATAAATTGCATGCAATGACGCATGTAATTCAATATCTCAATGTAACTTATTGAAAACACAGTTGTTGTGTGGACTATTAATTGCATGCAGTGAGGCATGCAACTGATAACCTGAAGCACTACCACTTGAAATCACCAACAAAATGAAAGAGTAGAGGTGCTGCTTACCATATAGTCGACAGGCTGCGGCATATAGGCCGGCTGCGGCATTGGCTGAATGAGTGTTGGGGGCGGCAGTCCATGAGGCGCGGGGGCGGCAGGTGTGACCGGGGGTGGCACCTCGTCGTGGTGAGCGCCGCCTCCATTCACAGTGGCAGTCGGCACATTGCCGCCTCCGCCGTAGTAGCTGTTGGTCAGCTGGTTCTGTTGTTGCTGCAAAGCAGAGGAAGGAGTACTACATTACAACACACTCAATCATTTCACGGCAACAACAGAAATCCCCTCAATCAACTGGTTATGTACTTCGACAATGCATCATAGATATAAAAACTCTGGTGTGGCGCACTCACACAACTTTCCTTGCCGTTATGAAAATTGATCACCTGACGCTAGTGTTCACGCGCATTTCAAGTTACTATTCACAGATCTAAGCCAGCTGGTGACAGGACGATAACGCTGGAGACACACGAGGTCTGCTATCTCTTTTTAGTGAATGATTAATAGAATCAACAGTTTGCAATTGAATAATCACATTTTCTCGAATTTCGAGCTTATTTTCAATTTTAGGTGAAAATGTTACTGAACATTAATTGTAGAGATTTTCATGCTCAATCTTTTCCACTTTTTTGTTTAAATTGTATCTGAAGCCTGATAATTGGGAAACTAAACTCAAACTTTGCATAGATGGAGCGGAGCTCCTGAAATTTTTACAGATATGAGACTTGTAGCAGTTGATAGAGCTCATCAATAACTATTCTAGGTATAAATTTGATATAAATCGTTGGAGCCGTTTTCGAGAAAATCGCGAAAACCCCTGTTTTTGACAACATTTTAGCCGCCATCTTGAATTGCATTTGATCAAAATTGTTCGTGTCGGATCCTTATATTGTAAAGACCTTTAGTTCCAAATTTCAAGTCATTCCGTTAATTGGGTGATGAGATATCGTGTACACAGACGCACATACACTCATATACACACACATACATACAGACCAATACCCAAAAACCACTTTTTTGGACTCAGGGGACCTTGGAACGTATAGAAATTGAGAAATTGGGGTACCTTTAATTTTTTCAGAAAACAATACTTTCCTTACCTATGGTAATAGGGCAAGGAAAGTAAAGCATTAGTTTTGATCACTTTTTCTAAACTGAGACAGCTATGCGTCAAAATGAAATGTTTAACAGTTGTTGATCAACAATAGAACTTGATAGGTCAAGACGGCAAGTCGTCCACTGTTAATCCAAAAACCTAATGAAATCCATAGAACGGGTTTACTTGTAGCCAATGCTTAAGGCTGTGCAAAGGCTGGAAATAAACTTTCTACTCGTGATATTTTTCAAAGTTTTTCGATTTGTATATCATCAAGCTATCAAAATGAAAAAAGTTTTCTCAGGAAAACATTTTTTTCTGATCATTACTTTTGAGATATGAGCGCCTGAAGTTTGAATTTTGGGACAGAACATTCAAATTCGGTACGATATAAATCCATGAGAATCAGAGGATGGATTCTTCATGGTATTGTTGATTTAGTAAAACAAAAATTTTCTGAAATATCAATTTTCAAGATAGTATTCAATTTATTAAAATAACTTTTAGTTGAGTTATTTTTGGTAAATTGAATAACATTTCCAAAAATTGATATTTTCAGAAAATTTTTGTTTTACTAGATCAACAATGCCACGAAGAATCCATCCTCTGAATCTCATGGATTTATATCGTACCGAATTTGAAATGCTCTATCCCAAAAATTCAAACTTTAGTCGCTCATACCTCAAAAATTAATGTTCGGAAAAAAAGGTTTTCCTGAGAAAACTTTCTCATTTTGATAGCTTGATGATATACAAATCGAAAAACTTGGAAAAATATCACGAGTAGAATAGTTATTTGTGCAACTAGTGCGCAAAGTGACAGTTTGCTGCACCGAAAGAAACGTTTACGCACGAGCCTTAGGCGAGTGCGGAATAATGGTTTCTTGAGTGCAGCAAACGAACTTTGCGCACGTATTTCACATTAAATTTTTCCTACAGTTACCATTGAATATGAAAAGTGGGTAATTATGGGTAAAATTGCCTGAATAATGTAGTAGTGTTTGAATGGCGGGGGGCAGCTGTGTGGTGTGTGCTGTGGTGGCACTGTGCTGTCGTTGTCCTCCATTATAATATCTACTTAATAATTAGCGCGTTGTGCTTCGTTGCACCTCTGCTCACTATAGCAGCCACAGCAGTCACTGTTACCAACTTCATTTTGATTTTGCTGCACTGGTGCTCCATATAACCTACTAACTATTTTGCGTTGTCATGCTGCAAATCTGAGTACGCAAAGTACTCACTTTGCGCACTAGTGCGGAAAAGTGATTCTTTGCAGCCTGCAATCAGTGCACAAATGGTCACTTTTCAGTGTATCTGTAGGAAAAGTTTATTTTTAGCCTTTGCACAGCCTTAACAGGTGAGTAACTCTTGTCAATCTCTTGCACAAGCCTTTCATGTGAGAATTCCAAGAGAGTTTGGGATCAATGGTGAATTCCAGAAATGAAGATTCTTTCTATTAAATTTCGATCTGAATTACCTGAGATTGCATGTCAGCCACTTGGTTATGCTCCTGCTCAATTTGATCCTCCTCGGTCTCCGATCGTCCTGAGCCTTGTTCACCTCCTCATCGAAGAAAACATCCTGATACCTGAAGATGTCGTTGTGTACGTAATACTTGGTTGGACTCTGAGAGGCCAGCACAAACGTCTGCGTGAAACGTCTCATCGGTTGACCTCCGTTAGACAACTCGCCAGAAACCTACAACGCAAAAATTGCAAACATCTAGTTTCTTTGATCTAATAGAATCTATACTACTAACTAAAGTGCGAGATAAATTACTTTTAACATGTTTGTAGCATAGACACAGACGGACATCCTGCGCACAATTGGATGCGCCGTGTCATTTTGCTTCATGTTCTTGTGATGAAAACATCTCTGTAACATACACAAACCAATATACCTGCTGACCAGTACACTACTTGGAACATTGCCAGCAATAGATGGAGGGGAGTGTTGCCGCGTCGCGTTACAAAGCTCTCTCACTCAGACACAAAAGAAGGAGAATGCTGCTAGGTAGTGGGAGCGATTAGTGGAGGATAGAGCATCGGACCTCTCCGTCTTCGAGAAAGAGCAGTGTTAAAAGTAATTTATCTCGCACTTTAGTACTAACTGGTCAAGTTATATAGGGTCGCCGTCTAGGTGTCACCCCGACTACCTGACACCTGGTCATTTTGGCCTTAAGCGACTACTTGTACCCTCTTAAAAATATACCATTGCCTTCAAGTTGTCCCCCCCGACTAATTGTCACCTACTGGACCAAAGGTGCCAACTAGTCATGACCGTAAACGACAACTTGACACCTCGCACCATCGCGTCAGAGTGTCCCCCCGACTAGTTGTCACCTACTGGACCAAAGGTGCCAACTAGTCATGACCGTAAACGACAACTTGACACCTCGTACCCGCGCGTCGAGTGTCCCCCCGACTAGTTGTCACCTACTGGACCAAAGGTGCCAACTAGTCATGACCGTAAACGACAACTTGACACCTCGCACCATCGCGTCAGAGTGTCCCCCCGACTAGTTGTCACGTCTCCTTAGACCATAGCCGATGTTTTTAGATATTTGCTAGCCATAATAGCGTTTTTTATTTGAGTTTATTGTTACTGTACAGTTCTTTAATAAATTAATTAAAATTTATGAAAAATGCATGAGTAATTGGAATATTCAAAAGGAATTCAAGGTTCTCCCGGTTTTACCGGTAGGTTGCCACCCTGAATATATATATATCTCAATGTAGCTTGGTAAAAAAATCAGCTAACGTGAAAACTATCAATTGCATGCGTCATTGCTTGCAATGTTTTTGCACTATATTGCATGCAATGACGCATGCAATTAAATTCAAAAGGAATTCAAGGTTCTCCGGTTTTCCCGGTAGGTGGCCACCCTGAATATATATATCTCAATGTAGCTTGGTAAAAAAATCAGGTAACGTGAAAACTATCAATTGAATGCGTCATTGCTTGCAATGTTTTTGCACTATTATTTGCATGCAATGACGCATGCAATTAAATTCAAAAGGAATTCAAGGTTCTCCCGGTTTTCCCGGTAGGTGGCCACCCTGAATATATATATCTCAATGTAGCTTGGTAAAAAAATCAGGTAACGTGAAAACTATTATTGCATGCGTCATTGCTTGCAATTTTTATGCACTATTAATTGCATGCAATGACGCATGCAATTAATAACTGAAAGTAGCATAGTTGACCGAGCGAAGTGAGGTCTAAGATACAAGTCGACGATTTTGGCATTTCTCTTAATGTTTAAATGTTTATATGTTGCGCATTTACGGCGAAACGCAGTAATAGATTTTCATGAAATTTGACAGATATGTTCCTTTTTAATTGCGCGTCGACGTATATACAAGGTTTTTGGAAATTTTACATTTCAAGGATAATATAAAATGAAAAAGGAGCTTCCTCCATACGCCAATATTAGAGTAAAAATCAGACTATAGAACTATTCATCATAAATCAGCTGTCAAGTGATTACACAGATGTGTGGAGAAGCCAGTCTATTGCTGTATTTCCATAAGGTCTATAGTTTCAATCAGGTACTTGTGGATGAGAATACTGCGTGAGGTCTACTGTTAACAGAACTACTAGTATTTTCTCTCGACCTTTCTCTGCTTTCAACTCGGGCTGACCTGTTGCCAGAATGTATTGAAGGAAATTAGCTTTTGATGTTAGAATTTTTGATACACCAATCCCAACAGCCACTAGCCGTTTTCACACCGATATCTCACCGACACGACATACAGACAGGATTCACTCTCATGGACAGTATAAGAGGAGGCTGTGGTCTATAACTGCGCGAGGTCTTCAGTTCACAGAACTACTAGTACCCCGCGAACCATACCTTGCCAATTGGCCGTTTCAAAATCACAGAGGCAAAGCTACAGGACGCCTAGTACAGTACATAACCTCATGGGTTCACTCCTAGAATGATGCTACCGTGAATGCTCACTTTCGGGTCTGTACACTGTCTAAAGCCGGGTACAGACGCTCAAGTTTACCATCAGTCTTTTGCTCAAGCAAAAGACGGATCGTTTGGTTCAAGCAAAAGACGGATGTAAAATTGCGTCCACACGTATCCGTCTTATGTCGTCCGTTTTCCTACTTTTGTGCTCACAAGCTCAGTTCGTCATCAACTATGGAAGAGCTAGTACTCTTGGCCACTTCTGTTTTCTGTGTAAAAAATATGAAGAAAGGTCTAGAGTTCATAGTTCGCGTTGGAGTAGGACTGGTTGTTAAAAAAAAACACAATTTTTTTCACGTTGCATTGCTTCGAGAATTGCAAGATGAATCTGAAAATATGTTTATAATTTTGTTTATATGTTGGTTCCTCATTTACGGTGAAACGCGGCAATAGATTTGCATGAAATTTGACAGGTGAGGTATGTTTATGTTCCTCTTCAAATTGCGCGTCGACGTACATACAAGGTTTTTTGAAATTTTGTATTTCAAGGATAATACAAAAGGAAAAGAAGTCTCTTTCGAACGCCAATATTACCGTAAAAATCAGACTATAGACATCATAAATCAGCTGTCGAGTGGATATTACTTGCATGCAATTAATATCCCATTTTAATTTGGTAAAAAATCAGCTGTCGTGTGGACTATTAATTGCAATCAATGAGGCATGCAATATTGATAACTCGATGTAGCTTATTATTTTTCTCCCGACTTTTCTCTGCTTTCAACTCGGTAAGCTTTAATGATATTAGCATAGTTGAAATTATTAGCATTCTAATGCTAATAATTATTTTCAATATTAATAATTATTGTCGATACAACTAAAGTGCGAGATAGATTACTTTTAACATTAAGAGGAGAAACCCATTTCTCCCTCCACAGTTGTAGTGTAGACACAGACGGACATCCTGCACACAATGGATGCGCCGTGTCATTTTGCTTCATGTTCTTGTGATGAACACATCTCCGTAACATACACAAACCAATATACCTGCTGACCAGTTCACTTCTTGGAACATTGCCAGCAATAGATGGAGGGGAGTGTTGCCGCGTCGCGTTACAAAGCTCTCTCACTCAGACACAAAGAAGGAGAATGCTGCTAGGTAGTGGGAGTGATTAGTGGAGGATAGAGCATCGGACCTCTCCGTCTTCGAGAAAGAGCCGTGTTAAAAGTAATTTATCTCGCACTTTAAACTCATAATATCAACATCAAATTCTGAGAGCATCATGAGAATCAAGAAAGAAAAAAAGCGTTATATAAAATCGATGAAAAAAATTTCTTATTTTCAAGTACTCGCGAGGCATTTTATTAATTTGAGGGCGCTGAATCCGAATCTGAAATCAAAATTTCTCTATCTCCATTTTTACGCGATTTAGGTTTTGGTGGATAGGCAAAAGACGGACGGTTTGATGGAAAAAGATTTCCGGCCGATACATTTTAAGTTTGACGACTTAAGCTTGAAGACCCATCCGTTTCACCGTCCAGACGCAACGACTTACATGCTCCGACTTTTGCTTGAGCAAAAGACTGAAGCTAAACTTGAGCGTCTGTACCGGGCTTAAGATGGTTTATTGTGAAAATAAAGGCTAGAGCTTAGTTAGGCCTACCTGAACAACAACGCCATTGCCGAGGGTGGCCTGCGAGTCGACCTGGTTGATCTTGGCGTGACAGTCCTTGAAGTTGAGCTGCTCGATGCGCTGATGAATCTGCTTCTGACCGATCGCCGGACTCAGGTCAGGGTCCCGGTCGTCAGCCCCGTCATGCACGTAGAACGAGTTGTTGCTGTAGAATCTGCAAAATGCAACACAAATGCAATGAAAATTACTATTTTATAGTATAAAAAGTACTTCAAAGTATTAAAAATAATAATATCGTGTGACCTGGCGGGCTCAGGTCTGGTTCAGAGTTTTCAGGTCGCAACTGACTTCAAAGTACTAAGTTTTCACTAGTGGAGTTAGAGTCAAGTAACTGGCATACTAACACTACCGAGCTAACTCTACTCTACTTACTTGGTCGAGTAACTGTTTTCACTACAATTGAGTTCCTATACTATTAAACGAGCAACTCTGTTTATATGGTTATATTTCACCGGCTCTCGAAAACGGCTTTAACGATTCTCACGAAATTCAGAACATAGTAGGTTTATAATATAAAGATTCGATTGCACTAGGTCTCATCCCTGGGAAAACTCGCTGAAGAACATTAAAAGGATAGTTATTATTCATCCTAGGAAAAACAGCGGATAATAATTATTTCGTCGTCTGTTGGTGATGGAAGTGGGTGAGCGAGTTTATGTGTGTGGGAGGGACTATGTCAATATTATGACTCAGCTGTTGAACTTTTGTAATCATTCAATCAGGTACTTAGTGCCGGTTGCAAAAAAGCCGGGTTATTTTCAATCCAGATTAATTCCAGTAGATCCATCTTTTTGAAATGGTCTTCTCTGATTTGGTTCACGTGAAGTTAATCAGGATTAAAATTTAACCGGCTTTTGTGCAACTGGGCCTTTGTGAGGGAAATTTTTGCATTCCTCTGGGAATTAATCTCAATTTATTGTGATTAGATAGAACATTCTGTGTGAATGTTATTATAATTTCTTCTTTCGTAATAGATGTTTTATGTTTTTGTACTCCAGAGCGAAGCTCGGTCCCCGACATTAGTAGATAAAGTTTGTTGTCTATAGTGAGGTCCACGTTATAATGGCAGTGTTGGATTAGCAATGGTATTGCAATCCTTGTCTAACATTCAACAAAGCGAATAGCGCTATCTCTTTCTTGCTTTGCTCTTTTGCCAGATCGTCTTTTAACTATGTAGAACTGATCATTTATTTACAAAATATTTCATCTTTATTATGAAAATTCATTATAAAATTATTGAAAAATAGAACTCATTGCTTAATAAGATATAATGGATTATTTTAAACGAGAATGAACAATTAATATCCTACATTAATAAACCTGTATCAGCTACCGTCTAGAAGGCATTGACAAGACAGAGGAACGGTCTATTAACTGTTCATTCTCGTTTAAAATAATTATATTCTTTCAAGCAAGAAATTATATTTATCAATAATTTCATAATGAATGAAGAAAGATAGGAGAACAATGTTGCCGATCCTTACTGTCTTGCCAATGCCTTCTAGACGGTAGCTGATACAGGTTTATTAATGTAGGATATTAATTGTTCATTCTCGTTTAAAATAATCATTATATTTTTTAAGCAATAAATTATATTTTTCAATAATTTCATAATGAATTTTCACAATTAAGATGAAATGTTTTGTTAATTAATTATTAATAATACATTGTTAAAAGACGATCTGTTGGCAACAGAGCGACGCGAGAAAAAGATAGCGCTATCCGCTTTGTTGAATGATAGAAAAGGATAGCAATACCATCGCTAATCAAACACTGCCATTATAACGTGGACCTCAATAGTACAGATGATGATGATCTGTGCTTATTTGAGATATGACAATAACGTAGACCTCACTACAGTAATATTGGAGAAACATAGTAGAACAACGTTGCCGATCGTCTGTCTTGTCAATGCCTTCTATGGGGAGTAACTGATACCGGTTTATTGATGTAATATTAACTGTTCATTCTCGTTTAAAATAATTGCTGTCAATCAAACATTGCAATGAAAACTTGAAAGAGAATCAATTTCGGAGTCAGACTTTATTCTTTCTCAATTCTTGTACATATATTTGTGCCTGTATTGATAAACGAATAAATACTTCTTCAATTTGAAGACAGCTTTCTCCAATGTCGATTCTATCATCAAGTACTGAAGCCTATTACTGATAAATCCTTATCTAATGGCTTGAAAATCCTTATCGCGACAGTTTGTTTACACAGCACATTATTACAACAAAATAAATAATACGATAACAATTGAATAGCTAATAGAGGCGAGCACTTTTACAAGATCAGCAACTTTCATGTGACATTGGACTTGAAGCATACTAAGAACATTTCTACAATCAAAGGTTATCAAAATATTGTCATAGAATTTGTTAAATTCTTATAGAATTAAATACATTTAATCTTGAAAGTTAATACTAGAAATTCATAACTTCTTCAGTACGTATAAAATCTATGCTCATCAAGGATAATCAAGAGATTAGTTATTATAGATAATCCAAGCATGACAAGCTATTAAATCTCAAATTGAGAAAATATTTTATAGGTTAAATAAATAAATAAATGTTTATTTCCCCAAAAAACACTAAAACTACAACATCAATTACTGAAAATATTAGATAAATTACAATTACATATAATAGTTAGTTACAAAAAATTCTTATAATGTGTCCTCTACATGTATAGTTTTTTCTGTGTGGAAATTGACCTATTCCACTATGGCGTACCATGTTCTAGAGTAGGTTTGAAAAATATATTCACTTAGTGAATAAAATAGCCTATAATTTATTATTTCAAACAAGAACAGTTGATACTAGTATCTGTGAACAGTAGACCTCGCGCAGTTATAAACCACAGCCTCCTCTAATAATGTTCATCAGAGTAAATTATGTCCAATTCTGTCGATTCAAGTCGACGATTTTGGCATTTCTCTCAATGTTTAAATGTTTATATGTTGCGCATTTACGGCGAAACGCGGTAATAGATTTTCATGAAATTTGACAGGTATGTTCCTTTTTTAATTGCGCGTCGACGTATATACAAGGTTTTTGGAAATTTTGCTTTTCAAGGATAATATAAAAGGAAAAAGGAGCCTCCTTCATACGCCAATATAAGAGTAAAAAACAGGCTATAGAATTATTCATTATAAATAGCTGACAAGTGATTACACAGATGTGTGGAGAAGCCAGTCTATTGCGGTATTTCTATAAGGTCTATAGTTTCAATCAAAGATGCATAGACTCACATGCAGCGCTAGTGTCGTACTTGGAATTGAAATCCGCCATTGAGGGGGCAACACCCATAAGATTATTAAGGTGCGTACAGACTCTCGCTCTGCTCCGCAACCGAACGTCACTCCAGCAGAGCGATTGATGATCGACCGGGGAGCAAGAGTGGTTCGACCGGGGAACGCGAGAAGATCTAACATCTTCCGTAACGTTCATGATGGGTGCGTGGGCGGTCCGACTGTGGTTCGATGGTGGTACGAGGGCGGTACGAGGGAGGAGCGTGCTCGGTGCGGGTTGGAAGCACGAATATGTGTACGCAGCTCTACATACCAATGCCTTTGTGATCTATAGTATTTCAAATATTATTTATATAATATCTCGTGCTAAAATACCCCAATGGCGGCCTTCAATTTCAAGTAAGAGCTATCATTGGGAAGGCATAGGCATTGTGGGTCTATATCTCTTTAAGGTCTATAGTTTCAATCAGGTACTTGTGGATGAGAATATTGCGTGAGGTCTACTGTTCACAAAACTACTAGTACAATGGATGAGACTTACCGATGCAGATGTTCTGGCGACTGATTGAGTAGCGTGTAGTACTGACGCACAAACTCGCATCCCACAGATCGGGGGCTTGGCTGTGCTTCCATTACCATGCTAGCTTTGCAGTTGGAATTTGTCAAAATTCGGATCAACGGATTTCACAAGGGCATCAAGGAACCAAAGCTGCAAAATCAAACAATTCACTGTAGCCTATAATATGCTTTCAAAATTCAAATTTTCAAATTTATTTCATCAAATTGAAAACAATACAATGTATAATACAAAAAGGTTCCATACAACACATAGACTCTTAGGGCCGTTTGCACAGTGTAAGTTCAAGTTAAAGCTTAAACCAAATCGGGTTTTTGAAATCTATGGGTCAGAAGTGGTAAAATTTTCTAAGAAAGAAACAGGGATCAAATGTGATAACTGTTAGGAAAATTGAAGACCTGAAAGATTTGTAAGTCCTTTTGTTACTTTTATGTTATTCTATTATTTTTTGCATTGTTTTAAATTGATAAGCTATATTTTTATTTTTATTTTTTATACTCTTGTTTTCGTTACTCTTACTTTTGTTGTCACGGTGAGACCGAAGTACCCATTACTTGTAGGTATTTTTTATTAGTTTCTTTATTCAAAGACATATATAGATTTATAAGAAAAGCTCATTTCTTTCACATTATTCAATTCTCTTTATTGTTTTACATTTCTTTTAATCTCTCTATTACTAAATTGGAAATAATATCAATCTCTGTCTTTATTGCTAGAAGGCAAGCTCACAGAATGAGTATAAAAACAAAGTTCTTAGTATCAGTTCATTCTACAGTAATAATAAATTTGTCACATTCTTTCAATGTCTGATTCTAATCATGTTCTAGTTTTTATAAATCAGAATATCCGTAGCCTAAGGCAGAACTTTGATTTGTTTTTAGTTGAATTAAATAACTTTGAAATATCTCCGGACTTTATAATACTAACTGAAGTATGGATATCTACCGATGAGATAAACTTGTTTCGAATTGATGGTTACAATGCTTATGGTTGTTGTAATGATAACTATCGAGCCGGAGGGGTAATAGTTTACGCCAAATCACAATACAGATGTAGCATTTTAGGTAGCTCAGATAAGCGGTCAGCCGACTGTTTGCAGCTTAGTTGTTGTGATGATAACATTGAATTCATTGTTTTGGCAGTTTACCGTTTACATAGTATTCCAATACAGGAATTTCTCGATGATACATGATAGCTTCTCTAAAGGAAAGAATATTATTTTCACCGGAGATATAAATTGCAATTTACTGCTTGATGATAGAGTAGCTGATTCTTATCTTAGCCAGATGGCTAGCCACGGATTAGACTGCCTTATAAATGAGCCTACAAGAATAGTTGGTGATAGTCAGAGTTGTTTAGATCATTGTTTCATCCGATTCAACCAAATAAAACAATTAGTTGATTACAATGCTATAGTACTGCACCTTGGAATTACTGACCATTCAATGGTACGTCTAGAGCTAGATATAAGAAAACGTTATCACGTTAAAGATGCCACGGAAAGAAGCAGCCTTGTGATTGATTTCGATCAACTGAAAGTAGAGTTACAAAGTTTGCAATGGGAGAGCGTCTTAGATAAGAACTCCGTCTCAGCTGCTTTCGTTTCGTTCACCAAGCTATTATCAGACTCAATAGATAAGTGTAAATGCAGTAGACCCCGAAAAAGTGTTTTTATCAATAATAAATTAACTCCATGGATTTCTGACTATTTATTTAAAGGAATCAATAGAAGGAAAAAACTGTACAAACTTACGATTTCAAGACCACATGATTTAAATTTGAAAGAATATTACAGAACATTCAGAAATAAATTAAAATCCGATCTGAGAAAAGCAAAAGAGCAGTACTACTTGAAAAAATTTGATAATTGCTCAGGTAATTTAAAAACTCAATGGAGAATAGTAAACAGCTTGATAGGAGATCGGGAATCAAAGCATGATGTTATAAGTTTAGAAATCAATTCAGAGACAATCACTGATAAAAAACGTATTGCTACAGAGTTTAATTCATTTTTCATTAAAATACCGCAACAGTTAAGACATTCAATTATTAATGTAGAGAATAATGCAGTATTTAATTCCCATTTCAAGTATAAAAATATTTTGCATTCCTTGTTTTTCATTCCCACTAATGAAACTGAAATTCTCAAGATAATAGCCGGTTTGAAAAACAATAAAGCTCCCGGGTTTGACAATATAAGCAGTTACATTGTTAAGAGAATTTCCATTCAGATTGCTGGTGTTTTGAGTAGGCTTTTTAATTGGAGCATGATGAGTGGTGAATTCCCTGACTGCTTGAAGGTTGCTATTGTAATCCCACTTTTCAAACAGGGCAGCAGAGAGAAACAAATTGTTACCGTCCAATATCTCTATTGTCAGTTTTCACCAAGATTTTTGAAAAGATTATAAAAATTAGATTGATAGGTTTTTTCAAAAAAATAGATTATTTTAGTAAAAATCAATTTGGTTTCAGAGAGGGCCTGAGTACCGAAGATGCTTTAGTTTCATTTTTTGAGGATATCTATGAGAGTATAAATGAGGGTAAAAAATGTTCAGCATTATATCTAGATATCACTAAAGCCTTTGATACAGTGGATCATTCAATTTTATTAAATAAGTTATATGCAGCTGGGGTACGAGGCTTACCATACAAGTGGTTTCATAGCTATCTTCGAAACAGAAAGCAGTGTGTGAGGGTAGGGGGATGCTACAGTAGTTTCAAGAATATAGATTATGGTGTGCCCCAAGGTTCAGTCTTGGGACCTATTCTATTTCTTGTTTATATAAATGATTTATGTGATGCAAAATTGAATGGAAGGTTGACTGCTTTTGCAGATGATACTGCACTCACATATTCAGATGTAGCATGCAATACAATATACACAAGAATGAGCGCTGATTTAAGAGTCTTGAATTATTGGTTCAGCAAAATTTCATGGTTTTAAGTGAAAAAACTAAGTACATGATCTTTAACTTGAGGGGAAATTTATTTTTTGATACAGATCTGTGTTATCATAGCTATTCCTGCTCTGTTGTTAATAACTGTAACTGTCTAACAATTAACATTGTGAATACTTTTAAATACTTAGGTTTAGTTATCGACTCTTTATTGTCTTGGAAAAATCATGTGGCGAAATTGAAAAAGGAGTTTTGTAGAGGAATAAGGAGCTTTTACATGCTACGGGATTTGTGTCCTACACGTGTATTATTGAATGCTTACCATGCACTTATTAACTCTCGTATGAGCTATGGTATTGTTTTGTGGGGTGGAACCTATGTCACAACACTGAATCCCATAATTATTTTTCAAAAATCATTTATACGTATAATTACCAGATCACTCAGAACTGATCATTCTTGGCCACTGTTTTTTCAGCTTAAGATACTTCCAATCAGAAATCTCTATGTTTTCAAAGTACTAAAGCTATTCTTTCTAAGAAGCCTCAATGCAAATCTTACTCGGGATATCAGATATGACTTCAGACGGGTTTTAGTTCAAGTTCCCCAATCTAATTTAACAATTTTTCAACATTCATTTTCTTTCAATGCACCTAGAATGTTTAATTTAATTTCAAGAAAATTTAATACCTCAGTCCCATTCAATATATTTCTTAAAAGTTTGAAGTTCTATCTGTTCACATTGAATGACTGTGAATCTTTTTTGAGGATTGTACATTAGTATAAATATTAGGCAGTATAATCTTATTCTTGAGTCAGTGGTTTTTTCCCTGTCTTTCTGTTTTCATAATTTAATTCGCTGTCCACTAAAAACATTTTTGAATAATTTTATTTATTTTACTATATTATTTTTTCCATTTAACTTAATTTTTTCCATGAAAATCAATGGAAATTCATTCAATAACATTACAATTGTTATAATAGATTATGAAGACCTGTATAATACGCATTATGAAGACCGTAACACTGGTAAATTTATAATTAATTATTTTCACATAAATAAAGTTTATTTCATGTGTAGAGCGTAGCGGTCCTACTACTCTAGTCTTTAAATTTATTTTATTTTAAGAGAAGTGCACTCCAATAGGGCTTATGCCTAGGTGTGCTCATATTTATTTCGCTTTATGTTTTTGTCATCTGAAGCAAAACATATAATTTTCATCAGTATTTTTTTGTATTGTTAGATGGTACAATTTTTTGTAATAATATTATGTTGTGCGGAATAAATTATTTTTTGAATTGAAAATTGAATTGAATTTTATTTGTTTTAAACTAAAATTCCGTTTGACAGTATCGTTTAAATCTG
>NC_052505.1:988541-1027077 GCF_014356525.2 Nilaparvata lugens
TTTATCTCATAGCAAAAAGTACAACAAAAGTGGAAATTTACATTTCAATGAGAGCAGTGGAACTCTTTTGGCGATCAAGTATTTTCTTGACGTTGTAGCCGCCATTCTGATGCAGTTGTCCAAAACATGTCCCTATATCGATTTTTATGAATTTCATAATGAAAAAGATGATTTTACACAAGTAGGTAGAGCTGAGCATAGCTTTCAATCTCAATGCAACTTGAATAATAATTGGATATTTTTCTTAGGGTCTTGAGGCAAAATATTTATAGTTGTAGAAAGTGATCTGAGAGACAAGATCATTTTAAAAATCCACAAATTCCATTCAACTGAAGCCTGATCTCCACCAACTGTTTTACAACACAAGCTGCAAAATCTTCTGCATCGATCTCTACAAAAGGAGAGTGACGAATTGTACCATATTCGATATGCTTTTAAATCTTGAATCGTTGATCAAACTGTTGGCTCAAGTCTGATTGTAACGTATTGTGATTATGCTGAGGTGCTGTGGAGGATTTCTCTCGTCATTGATTTTCTTCAGACTGGAAAAGTGTTTATATTCAAACTGGACGACATCTTTTCCACATCTCAAGCTCCTTGGGAAAACGATTTTACAGTTCAAATCATTCCACCGATGTCCTTATCTTAATTTGAATCATTCAACTTCTCAGTTATATCTGTGAGAAATGCAAAATTTTGTAGCCATGTTTCTCAATGCATGGTTGACAACCCAAGCATTTCTGTGAGCTACCAAAACCACCCCACGAGCTACGGTTGCTCGCGATCGACTGTTTGGCGACCACTGATCTAGGAGAACATTACAGTTGCTCTTTATCTCAATATTGTTAATCATTAACATCTTCTAGTTTATCTCTTTCTGTATAGGGCTACTTGTAATAAAAATAGAAAGAAAAATAAAAATCTCAGTACCCTTTTTGAATTATTTAATCACAACATGTTTCAACATTGATATCACTTGAAATGGTATCAATTTGACTCATGTTGTGATTAAAAAATTCAAAACGGGTACTGAGATTTTATTTTTTTCTTCTATCTTCTAGTTTATATCAGTTGAATAATTCAGAAGTTTTTGTCTAAAATAAGTTTGGCAAAAACTAAGAAGATCAGGTATTATGTGCTCTTTACAATACAACAGATAAGAGATCAATAAAAAATCAACGTAGAATTTGTGATCATAAAAACTGAACTAAGTTGACAAGAAGCAACCCATCACAAGAGAAACATAAAATAGATTTCTTAAAATAATTATTTTCATACTAGTCTACCAAAATAATAGAATGTTATACAGTACATCACCAACAGTAAAATTGTCATGGACATGAAAATAAAATTTGTTTTGATTAAAGTATTGGAAATGAATTACTGCTACAGAGTATGGATTTAAAATAAATGCTAGCCGATTTATGTTTGTAGAAACTACAATATTCACAACTAAAAGAAAGTAATAATAGATTATTGTGCATAACAATAAGGAAATAAAATCATAATACTGGATGTGAAATTTACAATAACATTGTTCACAATTATCACAGAATTACACAAACATATCCTAATATAGAAATCTGACTATTAATATAGATATCGTCTTTACAATATATGAACTGTATTCATACGAGTTACAAATATAAATCTTAATCAATCCAAAATAAATTTAATATTAGATCAGCGGTTGCTTGACTTATAATTATCACATCCTTCATATCAATTCCTTGTGAAGTGTTAAAATTCATCTTATTCCTAACCAAATACATTCAAACGAAAAGGAACTAAGCATTGGAATCAAAGACTTGCTTCAAATGTTTCATGCAAGAAGGCAAGAATAGAAAAAAAAACGAAATTAGATTTTGTGTCAACCGAATTTCTGTATTTGATTCCAGCTAACAGCATGGTCCGTTCTTATAAAGTATTCAGCTTGAAACAAATTAAAATGAGCATAACAATGTATAATACAAATAATGCAAGCATCAAGATATCAGTAAATCACTCTGGTATTGAGATCATCAAGTGATGTTCAATGCATATAACAATATTTGTTATTATTCTACTTAAGTAGAGATCTTTGGTTAAAAGCGTTAGCCTTGTTTTTAGTACAATTATTTGAAAAATACTGGCTTAATAGGAATTGGCCATATATTATATCACACTATATTATGATGAAACAGTAATATCAGAATTATGAGCTGATAATCGATTTGCTCTAGTATTCAAGTTTTTTAACAACTCTGTATTTGCAATCTGAAGCCTCACCTCCAAAAGCTTTCCGAAAACTTCAAGGTTTGGAGTGCTATAAAGGATCTTTCAGTGTTAAGAACCTATAAAGGTATAAGACCGTCAGTGCGTACGTCAGTCGCGCTTGTCTTTTCCATAGATATTCCATGTATTCGTTCAGAGCAGGACTGACGGCACGCATGCGCACGGTCAGGACCATGCGTTTTATACAGCGTACGAATACCATCGGTCGAGCTCGTGCGCATCCGTTCCATCGGTCGACTGACGCGCTATTGAAACAAAATAGAATCTTTCAGAGCTGTACTGATCAGTGCTAACCAATGTGCTGACACCTCTGCCCGACAATCAGCTGATATTGAATTGAATAGCAGAATGAATGAATTCAATAAATAGTGTCATATTTTAGTAAATTCAGAGTTTTTCTATACATTTTTTCAATCATTTCTAAATTTTTTATTGAAAAAATCATATATTATTGATATTTTCTACATTTATTTGAACCGTAGCTTAAAGTGACTGCAAGTATTCCCAATGGTGATACAAGCTCGAAATAAATCATCAAAATTTCTGATGGAGATTCTGAGGTAGTTGAAAAATGTATCTTCACCCCAAGCAATGATGTATATAATGGTACTAAATTCCCTTTGAAATGCTCTTTGGGCGACCATCGGGTGAACTTAATATCTACGTCTTTTAATCTTTCGTTTACGAAGATAATAAGCTGCAATTAAACAATCTGTAAAGCCGTCCATTTTGTGAGTCAGAAAAACTGATGTATGGTCAAGATGGTGCATACGCACTGACGGTCGGTCGAGCTCTCTAACCGGCCTAAGAACACTATAAATTAGGTTGCCACAGTTAATGATAACTAGGAGCGCTATAGAGGTTCCTTCTCTGTTATAAGAACCTTTCACTATAACATATACGAAGAATCAAGTCAAAATATTTAGCTGCCATGGTTTCATTAAATTCCAGCTACCCAGACAATTTTGCGCCAGCAAGTTCTTCGATAAACTACGTATATCAACAATAATTGACTATTATAAAACATAAAGTAAGACTTTACAGGAAGATTATAGTCAAAAAGTATAGTGGGGTCCACGTTATGATGGCAGTAGAGAAAGATAGGAGAACAATGTTGCCGATCCTCACTGTCTTGCCAATGCCTTCTTGACGGTAGCTGATACAGGTTTATTAATGTAGGATATTAATTGTTCATTCTCGTTTAAAATAATCCATTATATCTTATTAAGCAATGAGTTCAATTTTTCAATAATTTCATAATGAATTTTCATAATAAATTTTTGTTAATTAATTATTAATTCTACATTGTTAAAAGACGATCTGGCAACAGAGCAAAGCGAGAAAGAGATAGCGCTATCTGTTTTGTTAAATGGTAGACAAGGATAGCAATAGCATGGCTAATCAAACACTGCCATTATAACGTGGGCCTCACTGTACATATGCCAACAATAAATTGACGGAAATTGTAAAACAGATAAGTAAGACCATAGAGAAACAATAGCATAAGTAGATATCCCATGGTATAGGGCGTTTATGTCGCAACTTTTACTGTTATCTCAAGCCGATAGTCCACGTGTTTCTTTCCTGTGAAGCTTTATGACGCTGGTAGTCTCTCATATTGTGCCGTTCATACACTCTTACCCGGTCAAAACAGTAAAAATCGACAATAATCGACAGTAATAGGCTTGAGATAACAGTAAGTTGCGACATAAACGCCATATACCATGGGATATCTACTTACGCTATTGTTTCTCTATGGTAAGACTATACAGTCAGTAAGATTATAGTCAAAAAAGTAAGTAGTTATTAACATATCACACTGATAGCAAATGAAGTGATCACTTCGGTTAATCTAAGAAAATAAAATGCATTGATTTAGCTACTTGTATAGCTTCGTACATACTTATGCGCCACGAACACACCCAACCCGCTTTCCATCAGCTGATGCTGAGCTTCTTAAACGAGCGAAGTGAGGTCTAAGATTCAAGCCGACGGTTTGGCATTTCTCTTAATGTTTATATGTTGCGCATTTACGGCGAAACGCGGTAATAGATTTTTATGAAATTTGACAGGTGTGTTCCTTTTTTAATTGCGCGTCGACGTATATAAAAGGTTTTTGGAAATTTTGCATTTCAAGGATAATATAAAAGAAAAAAAAGCCTCCCTCATACGCCAATAATAGAGTAAAAATCAGACTATAGAATTATTCATCATAAATCAGCTGATAAGTGATTACACAGATGTGTGGAGAAGCCAGTCTATTGCTGTATTTCCATCAGTTCTATAGTTTCAATCAGGTACGTGTGGATGAGAATACTGCTTGAGGTCTACTGTTCACAGAACTACTAGTTATTTTAGTGAAAACATAACAACAGGTCAATGTAACTTACTGAGCGCGAGGTCTACTTTTTTTATTAGCATGAGCAAAAGGTTTTGCTCACGTTTATTCATAGAAAATGAAGCAAATGCTCCATATTTTAGAATTATAAGAAAATGCTCAACTTTATTCATATAGCCCACTGAATCCGTATTATTGCAAGTGAACGTCGAATCATGCATGAGCCTAAAACCAAAATCTGGAAAGTGCCAGCCATTGTGACTTGCATGCAGCTGTTCACACTGAACACAACCAGCAAGTGCACGCTTTCAGTGTGAGTGTTCCCATCGGTCTTTCCACATTTTGTTTCTCATCTGCACGATTGGTCATGCATAACTAGGCTTGCACTTGCACATTAACGCATTCAATAAGATCACACACTTAATCCAGTTACACACACATCGATTCTTGGACGTAAAATTTTTTTGCCATCCTTATGAAATCTACCAGATTAAACGGAACTTGAAAAATCTGGTGTGGCGCACTCACACAACTTTCCTTGCCGTTATGAAAATTTATCACCTGACGCTAGTGTTCTCGCGCATCTCAAATCTACTATTCAAAAATATGAGACAGCTGGTGATAGGACAATAACGCTGGAGACACACGAGGTCTGCTATCTCTTCTTAGTGAATGATTTAATAGAACTAACAGTTGCCAACAGTTTGCAATTTAATAATCACATTTTCTCTAATTTCAAGCTTATTTTCAATTTTAGGTGAAAATGTTACTGGACATTAATTGCAGATATTTTCATGCTCAATTTTTTCCACTTGAATGTTTTTGTTTAAATTGTATATGAAGGCTGCCAATTGAGAATCTAAAATCAAACTTTGCATAGATGGGGCGGAGCTCCTGAAATTTTTACAGATATGGGACTTGTTGCAGTTGATAGAGCTTACCAATGAATATTCCAGGTATGAATTTGATCAAAATCGTTGGAGCCGTTTTCGAGGAAATCGCGAAAAACCCTGTTTTTGACAACATTTTCGCCATTTTAGCCGCCATCTTGGATTGCATTTGATCGAAATTGTTCGTGTCGGATCCTTATAGTGTAAGGACCATACGATCCGAATTTCAAGTCATTCCGTTAACTGGGAGATGAGATATCGTGTACACAGACGCACATACACACACACATACACACACACACACACACATACAGACCAATACCCAAAAACCACTTTTTCGGACTCAGGGGACCTTGAAACGTATAGAAATTTAGAAATTGGGGTACCTTAATTTTTTTCGGAAAACAATACTTTCCTTACCTATGGTAATAGGGCAAGGAAAGTAAAAACATCATCTGTTTAATCTAATAGAATTTATAAGAACGGCAAAAGACGTACGTCTAAAAATCGATGTGTGTGTAAAGCCCGGTCCAAACGCTCAAGTTTAGCTTCAGTCTTTTGCTCAAGCAAAAGTCGGAGCATGTAAGTCGTTGCGTCTGGACGGTAAAACGGATCGGTCGGTCTTCAAGCTTAAGTCGTCAACTTAAAATGTATCGGCCGGGAATCTTTTTCCATCAAACCGTCCGTCTTTTGCCTATCCACCAAAACCTAAATCGCGTAAAAATGGAGATAGAAAAATTGAGATTTCAGATTCGGATTCAGCGCCCTCAAATTAATAAAATGCCTCGCGAGTACTTGAAAATAAGCAAGTTTTTTTATCGATTTTATATAACGCTTTTTTCTTTTTTGATTCTCATGATACTATCAGATATTGATGTTGATATTATGAGTTTAGTTGTATCGACAATAATTATTGATATTAAAAATAATTATTAGCATTAGAATGCTAATAATTTGTTTTAAACAACTATGCTAATATCATTAAAGCTTACCGAGTTGGAAGCAGAGAAAAGTCGGGAGAAAAAATAATAAGCTACATCGAGTTATCAATATTGCATGCCTCAATGATTGCAATTAATAGTCCATCCACACGACAGCTGATTTTTTACCAAATTACAATGGGATATTAATTGCATGCCAGTAATAATCCACTCGACAGCTGATTTATGATGACTGCATCAGAATGCTAATAATTTGTTTAAAATAACTAGCCTATGCTAATATCATTAAAGCTTACCGAGTTGGAAGCAGAGAAAAGTCGGGAGAAAAAATAATAAGCTACATCGAGTTATCAATATTGCATGCCTCAATGATTGCAATTAATAGTCCATCCACACGACAGCTGATTTTTTACCAAATTACAATGGACATTAATTGCAGATATTTTCATGCTCAATCTTTTCCACTTGAATGTTTTTGTTTAAATTGTATATGAAGGCTGCCAATTGAGAATCTAAAATCAAACTTTGCATAGATGGGGCGGAGCTCATGAAATTTTTACAGATATGGGACTTGTTGCAGTTGATAGAGCTTACCAATGACTATTCCAGGTATGAATTTGATCAAAATCGTTGGAGCCGTTTTCGAGGAAATCGCGAAAACCCCTGTTTTTGACAACATTTTCGCCATTTTAGCCGCCATCTTGGATTGCATTTGATCGAAATTGTTCGTGTCGGATCCTTATAGTGTAAGGACCGTACGTTCCAAATTTCAAGTCATTCCGTTAACTGGGAGATGAGATATCGTGTACACAGACGCACATACACTCATATACACACACACACACACACACACACACACACACACACACACACACACACACACAGACCAATACCCAAAACCACTTTTTCGGACTCAGGGGACCTTGAAACGTATAGAAATTTAGAAATTGGGGTACCTTAATTTTTTCGGAAAACAATACTTTCCTTACCTATGGTAATAGGGCAAGGAAAGTAAAACATCATCTGTTTAATCTAATAGAATTTATAAGAACGGCAAAAGACGTACGTCTAAAAATCGATGTGTGTGTAAAACCCGGTCCAAACGCTCAAGTTTAGCTTCAGTGTTTTGCTCAAGCAAAAGTCGGAGCATGTAAGTCGTTGCGTCTGGACGGTAAAACGGATGGGTGTCCAAGCTTAAGTCGTCAAACTTGAAATGTATCGGCCGGAAATCTTTCTCCATCAAACCGTCCGTCTTTTGCCTATCCGCCAAAACCTAAATCGCGTAAAAATGGAGATAGAAAAATTGAGATTTCAGATTCGGATTCAGCGCCCTCAAATTAATAAAATGCCTCGCGAGTACTTGAAAATAAGCAAGTTTTTTTATCGATTTTATATAACGCTTTTTTTCTTTTTTGATTCTCATGATACTATCAGATATTGATGTTGATATTATGAGTTTAGTTGTATCGAAAAAATATAATATTGAAAATAATTATTAGCATTAAAATGCTAATAATTTGTTTAAAAAACTATGCTAATATCATTAAAGCTTACCGAGTTGAAAGCAGAGAAAAGTCGGGAGAAAAAATAATAAGCTACATCGAGTTATCAATATTGCATGCCTCTTTGATTGCAATTAATAGTCCACACGACAGCAGATTTTTTACCAAACTACAATGGGATATTAATTGCATGCATGAAATAATCCACTCGACAGCTGATTTATGATGTCTATAGTCTGATTTTTGTCCGAGTTATCAATATTGCATGCCTCTTTGATTGCAATTAATAGTCCACACGACAGCTGATTTTTTACCAAATTACAATGGGATATTAATTGCATGCAAGTAATAATCCACTCGACAGCTGATTTATGATGTCTATAGTCTGATTTTTACGGTAATATTGGCGTTCGAAAGAGACTTCTTTTCCTTTTGTATTATCCTTAAAATACAAAATTTCAAAAAACCTTGTATGTACGTCGACGCGCAATTTAAAGAGGAACATAACATACCTCACCTGTCAAATTTCATGAAAATCTATTGCCGCGTTTCACCGTAAATGAGGACCCAACATATAAACAAAATTATAAACATATTTTCAGATTCATCTTGCAATTCTCGAAGCAATGCAACGTGAGAAAATTTGTGTCTTTTTAACAACCAGTCCCTACTCCAACGTGAACGATGAACTCTACCTTTCTTCCTATTTTTTACACACAAAACAAAAGTGACCAAGAGTACTAGCTCTTCCATAGTTGATGACGAACTGAGCTTGTGAGAACAAAAATAGGAAAACGGACTACATAAGACGGATGCGTGTGGACGCAATTTTACATCCGTCTTTTGCTTGAACCAAAAGATCCGTCTTTTGCTTGAGCAAAAGACTGATGGTAAACTTGAACGTCTGGATCCGGCTTAAATACACATATCGATTATTCGACGTACGATTTTTTGCCGTCCTTGAAATTCTATCAGATTGAATAGATGACGTTTGTCAAGTTCTGATTAATCTGGTAGATTTCATATGGTGGCAAAAAACTGTACGTCTAAAAATCGATGTGTGTGTAAAACCGGTCCAAACGCTCAAGTTTAGCTTCAGTGTTTTGCTCAAGCAAAAGTCGGAGCATGTAAGTCGTTGCGTCTGGACGGTAAAACGGATGGGTGTCCAAGCTAAGTCGTCATCAAACTTGAAAGTATCGGCCGGAAACTTTCTCCATCAAACCGTCCGTCTTTTTGCCTATCCGCCAAAACCTAAATCGCGTAAAAATGGAGATAGAAAAATTGAGATTTCAGATTCGGATTCAGCGCCCTCAAATTAATAAAATGCTCGCGAGTACTTGAAAATAAGCAAGTTTTTTTATCGATTTTATATAACGCTTTTTTCTTTTTTGATTCTCATGATACTATCAGATATTGATGTTGATATTATGAGTTTAGTTGTATCGAAAATAATTATTAATATTGAAAATAATTATTAGCATTAAAATGCTAATAATTTGTTTAAAAAACTATGCTAATATCATTAAAAGCTTACCGGGTTGAAAGCAGAGAAAAGTCGGGAGAAAAAATAATAAGCTACATCGAGTTATCAATATTGCATTGCCATTAAAAGCTGTTACGGAGATGTGTTCATCCAAGAACATGAAGCAAAATGACATGGCGCATCCAATTGTGCGCAGGATGTCCGTCTGTGTCTACGCTACAAACTGTGGGGAGACATGGGTTTCTCCTCTTCATGTTAAAAGTAATTATCTCGCACTTTAGTTGTATCGACAATAATTAGTAATATTGAAAATAATTATTAGCATTAGAATGCTAATAATTTGTTTAAAAAACTATGCTAATATCATTAAAGCTTACCGAGTTGAAAGCAGAGAAAAGTCGGAGAAAAAATAATAAGCTACATCGAGTTATCAATATTGCATGCCTCTTGATTGCAATTAATAGTCCACACGACAGCAGATTTTTACCAAACTACAATGGGATATTAATTGCATGCAAGTAATAATCCACTCGACAGCTGATTTATGATGTCTATAGTCTGATTTTTGTCCGAGTTATCAATATTGCATGCCTCTTTGATTGCAATTAATAGTCCACACGACAGCTGATTTTTTACCAAATTACAATGGGATATTAATTGCATGCAAGTAATAATCCACTCGACAGCTGATTTATGATGTCTATAGTCTGATTTTTACGGTAATATTGGCGTTCGAAAGAGACTTCTTTTCCTTTTGTATTATCCTTAAAATACAAAATTTCAAAAAACCTTGTATGTACGTCGACGCGCAATTTAAAGAGGAACATAACATACCTCACCTGTCAAATTTCATGAAAATCTATTGCCGCGTTTCACCGTAAATGAGGAACCAACATATAAACAAAATTATAAACATATTTTCAGATTCATCTTGCAATTCTCGAAGCAATGCAACGTGAGAAAATTTGTGTCTTTTTAACAACCAGTCCCTACTCCAACGTGAACGATGAACTCTACCTTTCTTCCTATTTTTTACACACAAAACAAAAGTGGCCAAGAGTACTAGCTCTTCCATAGTTGATGACGAACTGAGCTTGTGAGAACAAAAATAGGAAAACGGACTAATAAGACGGATGCGTGTGGACGCAATTTTACATCCGTCTTTTGCTTGAACCAAAAGATCCGTCTTTTGCTTGAGCAAAAGACTGATGGTAAACTTGAACGTCTGGATCCGGCTCTAAATACAAATATCGATTATTCGACGTACGATTTTTTGCCGTCCTTGAAAATTCTATCAGATTGAATAGATGACGTTTGTCAAGTTCTGATTAATCTGGTAGATTTCATATGGATGGCAAAAAACTGTACGTCCAAAAAACGATGTGTTTGTAAATGGCTTCAACGTTTCAGTAAGAATACAGATTAAATAAAAAGACTAGGAAATTGTAAAAAACCAAAGATTTATTGATAGTTAGAAAGACCGGTTTCGGTTATTACACCAACGATAAACTCAGATATTGACAATGGTGTAACAAGCGTAACCGGTCTTTCTAACTATCAATAAATCTGTGGTTTTTGACTATTTCTTAGTCTTTTTATTTAATACTAGTAGGTAACCCGTGCTTCGCAAGGGTCTATTTTAAAACTGCAAAATGAAAACTTGACGTAATAAAAAATCGAAATTTGAAAATAGACCTATAACCATCCTCGGTTAATGAAGAGTCTATATGCAAAATTTCAAATTAATCAGTTGAGTAAATTTCAGACGTGATGATGCGTCAAACATAATTCCCTATTCCTTACGTGTATAAGCCAGTTCTTTCCTTATTATAGTATAGAAAACTGAAGAATACATAATACTTGAAAACTCACAGAATCATATTGATTTTTCCAATACATCAATAAATTTTAGTTCGATTAGGATCCTCCTCAATTTGAATCAGGCAGCCTTTTGTTTTCCCAATTCCAAACAAAATACCTAAAATACTCGTTTCACTGGGAATTCGTGTCTGATAGTACATTATAACTGAAGAATATAAATTATTTCTTATTTTATTGTGATCTATTCATGTTTTTCTTATGAAATTCAATTATAGGCCTACAGCATGAAGACTATGTCCAATTCATTTGTACTGGTGGCAAAATTTTACATTAAAAATAATTATTTGATAAAATCCAAGTTCAATAGTAATGAAAACAAATTCCTTCAAAAAATAATTGATAATACGTTTCGAGGGAAAAAATTAAGAACAAAAAAATGGGAAGCCTCGGGGATTCGAACCGAGGAACCATCGCTCCGTAAACAGGCCTTTTACCGCTGCGCTACATAGATGTTCGTAAATGGTAGTCTTATAACCATAAATAGACACACTTTGGGCTATGAAACTTTATGTAGCCTACGGTAGCATAGATGAATTTGAACATTAATTCTGAAAAATCTAGAAGGAAAATTGAAATTTGGGCTTCCAGGTGCACGAGATTGATATTTTTAGAATCTATGTTCAAAATTTGGAGATCTAAATCATTCCCGTTTTTCCGGTATGCAATCCAAAAGTTGACATGTTTTGATGCGAACAAACGAACACACGAACAAACACAACCCTACTCTCTCTTATTATATAGATGAATAATTACCACAATATCAACTTCTCAACTACACAAAAAGGGAAAAATACAGATATAATCAGCTGATGACAAGCGAAATGGGTGTGTTCATGGCGCAAAAGTCTGTACGCAGCTCTAGGCTGGCCACTAACGACGAGACATGCATGTACATGCTTGCCGCACCGTTAGTGGCCAGCTCAAGAGATTGAAAGACATTTTCCATTAATAGATGAAGATGAAAGACACCATCAATTCCACATACTTCATTCAATAACTATAGTGAGGTCCACGTTATAATGACAGTGAAGAAAGATAGAGATCTGTCTTGTCAATGCCTTCTATTAGACGGTAGCTGATACAGGTTTATTGATGTAATATTAACGGTTCATTCTCGTTTAAAATGATCAGTTATATTTTATTGAGCAAAAGATTATATTTTTAAATAATTTCATAATTAAGATGAAATATTTTGTTAATTAGTTATTAATTCTACATTGTTGAATTCTACATTGTTGAAAGACGATCTGGCAACAGAGCAAAGCGAGAAAGAGATAGCGCTAATTCCGTAATTTTGAAGTTTATTAAATAATAATTTATGATTCACACTGTCAAATGCTTTGGTTAGATCCAGGAATGCTCCTACAGTATTTAATCCCTCATCTGGCAACAGAGCAAAGCGAGAAAGAGATAGCACTATCTGCTTTGTTAAATGATAGACAAGGATAGCAATAGCATTGCTAATCAAATACTGCCATTATAACGTGAACCTCACTATAGCTTTTGATGCCACTTGGTTCTACCATAGAGAAATGATAGCATAACATTATGGTTTATTTTCTGTATGGTTTTAAGTAGGGATGGGTATCGATACATCGATGTTTAGAAACATCGATGTTTCAACATCTAACATCGATGTTTCAATTTTAACATCGATGTTTACTGTTCGATGTTTTTCACTTATCGATGTTCAGGAGGAAAAAACATCGATGTTCAAAACATCGATGTTTTGACTTTCGATACCCATCCCTAGCTTTTAAGCAGCAGCCAAGTTATCATTAGCAGCGCAATGAGTTTATGAATCAATTGATAGCAATTGAATAATTGCAATATTATTCCACATTATTATGATATTGTAATATTCTTTCTATCTAATTACGCTGCAGCCCAATTATCAGTGGCCCAAAGCAGGGCAAACGAGTTATTGTGTGTTTGGGAGCACTGACTGAGCAGAGTCGGCGTACCAATCACATCCTTGTAGCGTTTGATGAGACTGCGATAGCCCTGACCAATGGTCACCAACAGCGTCTCTGATTGGCCGAGCGGCTGCAACGCCAAGATGGCCGACACCTCCTCCTGGAACGGACGGAACACAGTGATTGGTCTCATGCTGGTCCTCTCCGCCACAACTATGCAGCCCCAGGTCGTCCCAATGTACAGCTCTGTGTTTAGCACACACAGACTTGTCACCTGAAAGTAGATTGCAAATTAGTCGGTTTCAATTCTCACCGGGAAGTAGATAAAACATGAGTCTATTTCAACTAAGGCTCAACGGAGTGATCCGTGGTCTAGTGCAGGGCTCTCCAACCTACGGCCCGCGGATAGATTTTTTCCGGCCCACCGAGAGTTATTGCTGCAGATTTGAAAAAAAATATATATCTATACACATTTTTGACAACAACTGTGAGTTCAGTACTCTTCTCTTACTAAAGTGCGAGATAAATTACTTTTAACACGGCTCTTTCTCGAAGACGGAGAGGTCCGATGCTCTATCCTCCACTAATCACTCCCACTACCTAGCAGCATTCTCCTTCTTTTGTGTCTGAGTGAGAGAGCTTTGTAACGCGACGCGGCAACACTCCCCTCCATCTATTGCTGGCAATGTTCCAAGTAGTGTACTGGTCAGCAGGTATATTGGTTTGTGTATGTTACAGAGATGTTTTCATCACAAGAACATGAAGCAAAATGACACGGCGCATCCAATTGTGCGCAGGATGTCTGTCTGTGTCTATGCTACAAACTGTGGAGGAAGAAATGGGTTTCTCCTCTTCAAGTAATTTATCTCGCACTTTAGCAACTCCATTTCTTAATAAGTCCGACTGAGTCATTGTCAATATTGTAGAACCGTTCCATAATTGTGTAATTCTTAATAAGTGTAAAATAAGCTGTAAACAAGCAGCGATCAACCATTGTTGAGATATCAGCAAATGGTCTGCACGGACTGTACATGTCTCTCCCAGTAAAATACTCTAAAAACATAAAAAAACATGCTCAAGCTATGTTTTCTCTTTTTGGATCTACCTTCAAGTGTGAGCAGACATTTTCAAAAATGAAGTTTGTTAAATCCAAATACAGCTACCTTGTCAGATGAACATTTGAAAACAATTTTAATGATCGGAACCATAAAGTTTGATCCTAAATGGGCGGACATTCTAAGCGGAAAAGAAATGCAATCTTCTCACTAAAAATAAGTATTCTCTTTTAGCTTGGTAACTTTCTGTGAATTCGTGTATTGTCAAGTTGTCTTATTACTAGTAAAAAAATTATTATAATTTTGTTTAACTTTCTAATTTACGCATTGTCAAGTTTTCTTATGACCTTTCTACACTCAATAAATTGGACTTTGCATTGGATTGAAATGAATTGGTTTGTTTCTTCCTGTGTTTAAATTAAACCTACTTGAAACTCCTCATATTATTTAAATGGAAATATAATAATTTTACACCCCACAAAGTCCCGTCGTGTGTGTCCCCACAAGTCAAATTCCACGTACATCCTTGTTATTGGCCCTCTAAGCCTCCCAAGAATTAACAATGTGGCCCTAGGATAAAAAAGGTTGGAGACCCCTGGTCTAGTGGATAGACTGTTTGCGTAGCAGCATAGAGATCCCTGGTTCAAACCCTATTAATACCAAAAGTATTTTAACCAGATCACTCCCGTGTTATCGGATGGGCACGTTAAACTGTCGGTCCCGGCTGGGCTGAAGTATGACAGTCGTAAGGCCCATTGACGGCTTAAATGATATATTCAGGCGGTGGGACCTTCCCGCAAGGGACTCCCCACCAACAAAAGCCATACGAATTTACTTTTACTTGAGGCTCAACTCACACTACCACGACTCAAATCATACGACTCCAGTCTCTCGACCTTACGACTTTCTTGCTCATTGTCACTACTTCAGTTCCATGCTACTCCATTTCTAATCTCACATTATTAAAAAAAAGATCCAATTCGTCACTTCTGTGCATGTAACAAACTTTATAACAATTATTTTGAATATATTGTCTTTCATTTCATTTATTCATAGACAATAGATACAATCATAGAGAAACAATAGCATAAGTAGATATCCCATGGTATAGAGCGTTTATGTCGCAACTTTTACTGTTATCTCAAGCCGATTATTGTCGATTTTTACTGTTTTGATCGTGTAAGAGTTTATGAACTGCACAATATGAGAGACTACCAGCGACATAAAGCTTCACGGGAAAGAAATACGTGGACTATCGGCTTAAGATAACAGTAAAAGTTGCGACATAAACGCCCTATACCATGGGATATCTACTCATGCTCATTGTTTCTCTATGGTATCACAATGCAGTTAAAAACAACAGGCATTCGCCCAAAACTGCTTTAAACCTTAATTTGGAATACACAGTCTAGAGGTTATGTAAATGATAACTTAATTCACACACTATTTTGAGTTCAAAAATGTATGTACTACAATAATTTTGAATTTATCAGATTAATTAATTTCAAAATAAAAATCCAAACAGAAATCTTGCTTGACAATCACAAAAAATATTGAAAATTTCACTTAAATACACAAATTATACTCATGTTAAAATTCTAAATGTCTTATGTTTAAAATAATGTCTGAAATAGTCTTATCTAATTCTTAATATATTGTTTTATCTGAAATGATAAAACCTCACTTTCATAAAACATAAACACACTTTCATTTCATTTTTATTTCAACACCTACATCACAAGGATGAGGGGCACGTCAAGGAAGTCGCTACTTGTCAATCACACTCTTCACCGGAAATTCCTTCATGAAAATACATAGTACTACAATAGAGAAACAATAGCATAAGTAGATATCCCATGGTAGGCTATAGGGCATTTATGTCGCAACTTTTACTGTTATTTCACGCTGATAGTCCACGTGGTTCTTTCCCGTGAAGCTTTATGTCGCTGGTAGTCTCTCATATTGTGCCGTTCATACACTCTTAAGCTGCGTACACATATACGCACTTCCTACCCGCACCGAGCACGCTCCGCCTTCGTACCGCCCTCGTACCACCATCGAACCACAGTCGCACCGCCCACGCACCCATTATGAGCGTTATGGAAGATGCTAGATCTTCTCGCGTTCCCCGGTCGAACCACTGTTGCTCCCCGGTCGATCATCAATCGCTCTGCTGGAGTGACGTTCGGTTGCGGAGCAGAGCGAAAGTCTGTACGCACCTTTACCCGGTCAAAACAGTAAAAAACGACAATAATCGACAGTAATCGGCTTGAGATGACAGTAAAAGTTGCGACATAAACGCCCTATACCATGGGATATCTACTTACGCTATTGTTTCTCTATGGTACTATGCAACTCAAGTCGAGGCTCGACCAACATGTCGAGTCGACGCTCGACTCAGTCTCACAGTCGTAAGGTCGCAGAGACTAGAGTCGACTGGTCTGAGTGTCACCATTTGAAAACACATTCTGCGTCGAGAAGAGACTGGAGTCGCAGTCTCTTCTCGACTTTAGTCACGTAAGTGTGAGTTGAGCCTAAACCTTATAATCTTCAATCTATCTCGGAAGCAAGATAACTTATGATGAAAGAAGTCGTAAATACATAGCTATAGTGAGGTCCACGTTATAAAGGCAGTGGAGAAAGATAGGAGAACAACGTTGCCGATCCTCTGTCTCATCAATGCCTTCTATAGACGGTAACTGATACACGTTTATGATGTAATATTAACTGTTCATTCTCGTTTAAAACAATCAATTATATTTTAACAAGCAAGAAATTATATATTTCAATAATTTTATATAGTATATTACGCTACAAGCACAGAAAGTTAGTGTTTACGGTATGAGGGTAGTTTCCTCATATGGGAATATGTTATCCGAATACCGTAAACACCTTTCTGAGAGAGTCACGCGTACGATTTTTTTCTCCACACTACAGGTATAGCTGACGCCAAAAAGTTAGGCGGTGGGTCTCTTGTGCATTCCAACAGCTGATGTTGTCAAGTAGAGTTGTCATCTAGCTTGGCTTAGGTGATGATTTTAAATCAAAAGAGACAATAAATAGATGCATTGCATCAGCTGTGAGTAGGTTACACCATGTGACCCACGAAGCCGCCTAACTTTTAGGCATCAGCTATATAAGAATAATAAATTGAATAAGAATGTTTTATGAGGGGGGGATGTCTTAGCAGGAAAGAAACCTGTTTATTACGTCAGACGATAGTCGTCTGCAAACAATGTCTTTCAGATCTACGAAGGGACTGGAAAACAGCTGCTTCTGTGCAGTGTGGCGAAAATGAATTTACATAATTAAGATGAAATATTTTGTTAATTAATATTAATTATACATTGTTAAAAGACGAAAAAGCGAAAAAGAGATAGCGCTATCCGCTTTGTTGAATGATAGACAAGGATAGCAATACCATTGCAAATCAAACACTGCCATTATAACGTGGACCTCACTATAGACAACACACTTTACCTACTATTCTCAATTGTAGTGAAAACAGTTACTCGACCAAGTAAGTAGAGTAGAGTTGGCTCGGTAGAGTTAGTATGCCAGTTAGTTACTCGACCACTAACTCTACTAGTGAAAACTAGGCTCAAGTCGTAAAGACATAGCAGGATCTATGAAGCAATGAATGCTTTCAATAATAATAACACGGTATTGACTACAAGAGCATTGAGTCTAAGTGCCGGTTGCACAAAAGCCGGTTAAATTTTAATCGTGATTAATTCCACGAGAACCAATAAGAGAAGCCGTCTTATCACAAAGACCTTCTCTGATTGGTTCTCTTGAAATTAATCACGGTTAAAATTTAACCGGCTTTTGTACAACTGGGCCTAAGTCTAGAGATGAGAAAACGGTTGCTCAAAACGTATGGAGAATTGCAACCTATGGCAGTGAAGCTCGGACGATGGGCGTGAAAGAAGAGAGACGAATTTCTGCTTTTGAGGTATGGTGCTACAGAAGAATGCAGAGGATCAGTTAATGAATACTGAGAGATAATATGAGAGAGAGAGAGAGAATGCATCTGAAGAGGTGTTGGAGAGAGAAGGTAACGAATGAAGAAGTGTTTTAAAGAGTCGGAGAGAGAGGTTGTCTACTGAAAGAAATAAAAATGAGAAGAGCACAACTAGTTGGTCATAATCTTCGACAAGAGGGACTAACTAAAAGAATAATGGAGGGAATGACTGAGGGAGGCCAAGACTGGAGTACATAGAACAACTGGAGGAGGATGTTAGATGTGCCAACTAAACAGACCTCAAAAAGATGGCGGATGACAGAGAGGCATGGGGCATCTCAAATTATTATTGAGGATAGTGCATTAAATATAAGATCTGAAGCGGAAAAATTTAAATTTAATAAATATTTGATAAAATTTACCTGACATCGACCAGGACTGAGGTGTTCTTCTATACTGATGGATTTCAAACTTTCGGAGCAAGGAACCAATTTTGAACAATCAAGTTTATTGACAATGTTTCCAGATATTGGGTCCCATTGATACACTACACAACCTGAAACAATAGAATACATGAATATTGTATTAAAAACAAAACAAAATCAGTCATGTTACTAATAATCAAGTGTATATAATATATTGATCAGAGAAATATTCCTTTGCCCTTAAGATATCCTTCAAGATTCTATATACCAGAGTTAACACTGAGTGCCGGTTGCACAAAAGCTGGTTAAATTTTAATTGTGATCAATTTCACGTGAACCAATCAGAGAAGCCTTCTTTTCGAAAAGGATTGGTTCTCGTGGAATTTAATCAAGATTAACATTTAACAGTTATTCGTGCAACCGTGCCTATGAGTTGTCGATTTCAAAATCACTACAACTATTCATTAGCGAGTTCTTCAGCGCAGGGGGCACACAAGTGTTATATCCATTACATGGATTTATATTGTAGTAAATCTACTTTTCTACACAATAAAAGTTATCAAGTACCCTTTCACTTATTTTATTTATTATTTACACATCTCTTGAAAATTTGAAGCTACAGAGTGAGCATACATTCGAAATTATCGAACATTTTTGAACACATTTAATAGGTGAATTCAATAAAAAAAAACGAAAAAGTGTACTTACATGGACATTGATTTATTAATAAAAAGCCAATTTTAAAAAGTTTTATCTATAACACATGACAAGTCTGAAAAAATTCTATGTGAGCACTTTTTGCAGCACATTAAATTAATATCTAGACGATACTCAATTCCACGCCATACATTGTCGATCTGGAGTGATGTCCTGAATGCGCGGCTTTGATTATTTGTTTTAGTTGATCAATATTACATAACTTGGTTGCATACAACTTATTTTTCACGTCCGTACTCTAAACGAAAACGTATTTGAACAGTGATAACCGATTTGCTTTCGTGGACCCACAGAACGCACATAGCTTTCTCCTGACGCTGTGTCGGGGTGACACAAAGAGGTGGTGGGGGTCACCATGGAGCCGACTGTCATCACAAATATTGTAGCAGCTACACCAATTTTTTCCACATAAATAGGCGCGCTACTACTTTTTGTTATTTTTTTCATTCATCTATGAAATGTGTTCAAAAATATTTATGCTCACCCTATAGTGGTGTTGGGATGAAATAAAAGAGTACTTGAAAAATATCATGGTGTTTTGTAGTGTACCTGGATGCACATAAGTCCAGACGGCAGCCGGGCCGTCGTACATGATGGGCGAGTGTGAGGAGACAATCTGGTGGACATGCACGTTGGCGATGATCGGCTCAAAGTGGTTGAGCACTTTATGTCCAGTCACCATGTTGTCATGCATCGTGTACACCGACAGAGCACCGTCACTCTCTCCGCACCACAGCTGGCATTCACTGCAATCAATCAATCAATCAAACTAAAATAGAAGCAAATAACAGTAATAATAATAATAATATTTTATTCTCAACAAAAGTATAACAAAAACAATGTAATACAGTTGAAAAACGTCACAGATAAATAACATAATAACATAAAATATCAATCTTAAAATAAAACTCTAATAACATTTAACAATTCATTAAATTTAGATAATAATTTTTTCACTCTAACAAGAATTCGTCAACCTCATAGAAAACCTTCTCACTGAGAAAAGAATATAGTTTTATTTTGGATTGTTTTTCTTCAACAATACTTCTCAAATCAGCCGGAAGTTTCGCAAAAAACTTTTGTCCCCTATAAGTAGGTGTTTTCTCAAATACACTGAGCCTATGTCTCTCAACTGAAATGTTATTCCTTCCTCTAGTGTTATAGGCATGAATATCTGAGTTAACTTGGAATGAATTCAACCTATCCTTCACATGTAATATTGATTTGAAAATGTACAATGATGGAACAGTTAAAATACTTAGGCTACTGAAAGACTCCCGACATGTCTGTGGAAATTTGAGCCCTTCCAGGTATCTTATTGCGGACTTTTGCAGAACAAAAATTCTTTGAATGTTTTGCTTCGAGGTACTCCCCCATAATTCAATGCCATAAGCAATGTGGGATTCAATCAGTGCATAGTAGACACTTTTTGCTGTTGTTTTAGGCACCCGTTTAACAATATTTCTAAATGCAAAAAGTGACCTACTCAATTTCAATGATATCTTGTTTACATGATCCCCCCAATTAAGCTTGGAATCCATCGACAAACCTAACATGTTCACAACAGTACAACTTTCAATGTTCGTTTCACCAAGTGTTATGGTGGGGTGAAAAGGACGATACTTATAATCAAAGCTGATGACATGACTTTTGTTTGAATTTATAGTGAGGTCTGAATCATTAAAAAACTGCACAACCTCATTTGCCATGTTATTTGCCTATTGTTATCTCCAAGTCTATGAGATCTGATCTCTTAAAAATTAACTATCCAGTGAACTTGGATACTGGAAATGCAGTAGTAGGTTATCAATCTATCAATCAATCCAACCAAGGGACCAGCCAAGAAAGATCACAATCTTGGATAACATGAAATCCAGTAGCAACTTGATGAAATTATTTGTAGTCTGCCTGCACAACAGCTGACTCTCACTGCAACAATTAATCAATCGAATGGGATTAACTAGTAGTTCTGTGAACAGTAGACCTCGCGTCCAGTAAGTTACATTGACCTGTTGTTATGTTTTCTCAAAAATTAATAAATAATTTATCAATTTAAAATGTCTAGAAAAGATCCTAAATAAACATAGAGCTTTCTGTTTTATCGTACCGTGACGTGTCGTCCCGGAATGTGAGTGTGAGCTCTGTTATCAGGTC
The DNA here is from genome assembly GCF_014356525.2 of Nilaparvata lugens. Lineage (NCBI taxonomy): Eukaryota > Metazoa > Arthropoda > Insecta > Hemiptera > Delphacidae > Nilaparvata > Nilaparvata lugens. The sequence goes on from NC_052505.1 coordinate 1,010,082, forward strand.
TGGCTGCCGTCGATACACCAATCCAATCAACCCATCAGAGAACATTCTGTGTTGTCGTGTTGGCGAAAAACCGGTGTGTTGAAATTAACAAAATAAACTACCATAATGCTGATTTCCTACAAACTTCATTTCTCACTTTTTATGATCTTAGAAATCAATTTCTTTTCAATAATATTTGTTGCAATTTTAATCATCAGATAAAAAAGAAAAATGTAAAAAAAATTCTATCAATGACTCCAAACTAGAATCATGGCCTTATGGAAAGACAAAGTTAGTAGACAACTGTCTACTAACGTTAATGGAAGAATACATTTTCAAGATGTTCGATGTTTTTGAACGGGTAGTATTATTGACCGAGCAAAGTGAGGTCTAAGATTCAAGTCGACGGTTTTGCATTTCTCTTTATGTTTATATTAAATTTATATGTTCCGCATTTACAGCGAAACGCAGCAATAGATTTCCATGAAATTTGACAGGTATGTTCCTTTTTGAATTTCGTGTCGACGTATACATACGTTTTTTCGAAAATTTTCATTTTAAGGATACTACAAAAGGAAAAGGAGTCTCCTTTGAACGCCAATTTTACCGTAAAAATCAGACTTTAGAATTATTCATCATAAATCAGCTGTCTAGTGGACTATAATACTACCCGTTCAAAAACATCGAACATCTTGATTTATTCATTTATTGTATAAAATACTATAATCATAATACAATTATGACATTGGAGGAAAAACTAGACTGAGTCTGTACTATTTCTCTCCAAAAATTTTGATAAAATGTTAATGTTGCACAGAAGATAAGGTTATGTAATCACACACTGCTTCGTTACTTGATTTTACTTGAAAATGTATCTTTCCATCAACATAGTAGACAGTTGCAACCAGACCTGATAACAGAGCTCACACTCACATTCCGGGACGACACGTCACGGTACGATAAAACAGAAAGCTCTATGTTTATTTAGGATCTTTTCTAGACATTTTAAATTGATAAATTATTTATTAATTTTTGAGAAAACATAACAACAGGTCAATGTAACTTACTGAGCGCGAGGTCTACTACTGTTCACAGAACTACTAGTAGTCCACTAGACAGCTGATTTATTATGGATAATTCTAAAGTCTGATTTTTACGGTATTATTGGCGTTCAAAGGAGACTCCTTTTCCTTTTGTATTATCTTTAAAATGCGAAATTTCAAAAAACCGTATGTATACGTTGACGCGAAATTCAAAAAAGGAACATACCTGTCAAATTTCATGAAAATCTATTGCTGCGTTTCGCCTTAAATGCGCAACATATAAACATTCAAACATTTAAACATTAAGAGAAATGCCAAACCGGCGACTTGAATCTTAGACCTCACTTCGCTCGGTCAATAAACAAAAGTTGATGCGATAAAAGAGGCTTTTGTTATTAACATAACACATTTCCTTTGATCTTTACCGACTCTCGATGGATAACATAAATCTTGTCAATGACAAGGAATTTTCTGTTAAAAACACGAGTTATTAACTTTTGTTAAGAGAAATTTTTGTCGATTCAGTCAAGTTGATAACTTTTGTTAAGAAATGGTGTTATTAACTCCGGTGTAAACGCAGCTCAATATGATGTTAGTGACTTTTGTAATTAACATCAGTTTATAAAAAAAATGTTGTAAACTTGTGTTATCAACTCTGGTGTAAACGCAGCTTTAGAGTAGCAGTATTTCAGTAGCAGAAATCGGGGTGATTTACAGCATTTAATTGGGATTTTCGTTTAATAATAATCAATTCAATAATTAGCATTTGAACAAATGCAATTTCTAATTTATTTTCATCTGTAGAATTTTTTAAATAGTGAACTGACTTGTGTTTGTCGGTGTAGACAGTGGTGATAGCGTGCAACACACTACTACTGCCCAGCTCACTCATGACAAAGCTGCCCTCGCCCATGGTGGGTGCAGTCGGCGACATGTCGTCTCGCACCAGGAACACGCGCCCGTTGGACAGACCGACGGCGACACGCGCCTGCTGCTCCAGGTGCAGAATGGCGCACACGCCTGCGTTGGCCGGCGATTCGGGGTCTAGTGCGTAACTGAATATGTGCGTGCAATCGCCCGCGCTAAAACAAACACACAAATTATTACAAGTTTACAAAAATATATCAATATTCAAGATTACATCGATTATAAGGTGCAATGCAAGACTATTTTACTAACTATTACTTGTGACCCCCTGGGTTGGAGAACTCGCTCATGAACTGTTTCAATTTCAATTTATTTATTCACACAAACACACACACACACACACACACACACACACACACACACACACACACAAATAAGATACATCAATATGAAATAAAAATTAATTACATCAATAAAAAAAAACATTACAGTATAAAATAAATAACATAAATATGAGAACACATTACAATATTAGAAGGCAAATTATACATGTTATGTGGTGAAGAAGGGTAGAGTAACAAAAGTTCTTCCAACTATGGCTATCCATGTCATAGGAAGGCTTTGATCCTTGGAATTTTTGGAAAGGATTGGGAAAGGGATGTGATAGAGCACAAGTAGGGGAAGTGAGCGCACTAATCAGAAAAGTTCTCTGTTAACTTAATATAGTTCTCAAAGGTAGAAGAAGTAGTTTATTTGATCCAAGCATTGATATCTTTTACTTTTTTGTTATCTTGGCACAACTAATAATTTGTTCAGGAATTTTATTTATAATTTTAGGTACTTATTAGAGGTGGGTCTTAAATTGTATTGATTATTGATAGTATTATTAGTGCAAATGAAATTATTTTTATATTTAAAAATATACTTCACTACATTCATTCATACAACTGTCTAACTGTCAACACGTTAAACTCTTCAAAAGTCAGGTTGGTTGGGAAAAGTCTAGGCTTATTTAAGATTGTTTTAATGATTGATTTTTGAATTATGAAAAGCTCTTCCAAGTGGGAATTATAACAGCCACTGTTGTATTGTAATCTTTGAAACCAGCAACTTTTAATTATACAGAGTTGGTGGAAGTTAAACGAGAAGATATTGAGAGAGAGTCATATCCATAATCCTATTATATTAAGCGAGCAATTTACTGTATAATTTTTTATATCTGGTTATTTATGTTCAACGGATCTCCAAAACGGCTCTAACGATTTTCGCGAGCCATTTCTGTATATCTATATCTGGTTATTTATGTTCAACGGATCTCCAAAACTGCTCTAACGATTTTCGCGAGCCATTTCTGTATATTTATATCTGGTTATTTCTATATATTTATATCTGGTTATTTATGTTCAACGGATCTTCAAAACGGCTCTAACGATTTTCGCGAGCCATTTCTGTATATCTATATCTGGTTATTTATGTTCAACGGATCTCCAAAACTGCTCTAACGATTTTCGCGAGCCATTTCTGTATATTTATATCTGGTTATTTCTGTATATTTATATCTGGTTATTTCTGTATATTTATATCTGGTTATTTATGTTCAACGGATCTCCAAAACGGCTCTAACGATTTCCACGAAATTTAGAACACAGTAGGTTTATGATATAAAAATTCGATTGCACCAGGTCTCATCCTTGGAAAAACTCGCTGAACAACATTAAAATGATAATTCATCCACGACTGAAACAGCTGAGACTTTCGTCGTCTGTGGATAGTAAAAAGTGAGCGAGTGATTCTGTGGAAAATCAAAATATCGCATCCCCGAAATTCATAAGCTGACGTATAGCAGCTGTAGAATATAAACACAATCATTTTAGAGAATTGTGTTCTGTTTATCAATAAAAAGAAATAACGAGCGAAGCCCGGTGCCCCGATATTAGTTACAATACTAGAAACCAAATAGTTTATCTTCAGTACCCGCAACACCGAACAGCAAGCTTGGAGAAAGGGCCACATTATAGCGTACTAACAGCTTATAACTCTCTTCCTACTGAAATAAAATGTATTATTTATTTATTAGGTCAGCACAAACAATACAATGAAAACAATGAAACAATACAAATACAATGAAACAAATGTATTGAAAGCTAAGAAAGGTTTAAGAATGCAATAAAAGCTGAATTGATTGCTTGATGCATCTCCGTACAGTTTAGAGGAAAGCTTTAACTGTTGGCGTGTGTAAGAAATTTTTTGCAAGTGTCACCTGGTCATATGGGACATATATATGAATCATATATTTATCTCATATTGATCAGGATTTTTGAGTTTTAAATTGTAAAAGTTTAATGAACAGTGTTTTTGTCTTTGAACAATTTTTGTCATCGACAGAAAGATTGTTTATTTTATTTGTTGTCAAAATTAATGTAGCTTCTCTTTTCGTTTTAATAACAAACGTGCCGCTTGTGCGACAGATAAAAATATGTACTTGAAATGGCTTTCATGTTTGGCATTGACTGAGTTATATTTAATACCCAAAATTTTATTTTTGGTCAGTGTGAGTGTGAGCTCGTTCGATAGGACTGAAAGTTAAGTCCGGCTGATCCAGTGAAAAAGGCTAGATTTCGGTTCGTTTAATAGTACAGTTATTCTGTCACAGATCGGGCAGTATAAAAATAATTGTATTGTTAAGGGAGACGGGTTCTGAGCCTATTCATTGGTTCAGTTAATATTTGTTCTTTTAAAATACTAAAGTCGCGAAATACCAGTGGATGCCAAAGTGGGAAGCTATTTCAAAAAGGTAGGTGACTACTGAATCATTGTTCTTGAATTTTCATAGCCACAAACATTGAATCCTCATTAGCAGCAAGCGAGTGTTTTCCCCATTAAATTCATATCAAATATTGTTTTATAATCAAATTAATCTTGTTTTGTTCAAATGTATATATGTTAAAGATTCATGAATTAAAAATTTAGTTATTCTGTTCTTTTCTTGTTATCATAGTTTTTTTCCCCTTACATATTTGGTGTAGGGCACATTCCTGCTTACACAAGCATATTTCAACTCCTTTGTATGTTCTGATTTTCTTCTCTTTTATAATCACTTTTTTGAGTGCTTTACTCAATATTTTTGATGTACCATATACTACGACCAAGCCACAGTATACATACAGTATGGAAACTACTCGGCTAGTACCCTGGCGCAAAAATCCGCCATCTTGTTAGGGAAGCGCCGCATTGTAATAGTATTGATGGAAGGTTCGGATCACTTTACTGATCTGGATCAATTGATCTCGTTCACTGCCGCGAGCCAATCAGAAGACCACGATTGGAACTTCCTAAGGTCACGTGACGTGTCTAGATTTTGTGCCATGTAAAAAGCATTGGTTGGATAGGCGTTTGATTGACAGTTTCCATTTTGTATCTATTCTGTGATTGATTTTTGTAGTGTTATATGACAAAAATTAAACTAAACTGATATGGAAGCAGCTAAATATTTCTTTCACAAGAAATAATTAGACAGTAGGTTTCATTGGGCATCCTATTTGAAATGGAAAATTACTCTGTCACTTCAACAATTTTGTCCCTCATAACAATCCAAATTCATTTTTTCAAGGTTGTCATGAGATCATGATTTCGATACAACTGAGTTCCAAGAGAAAATGAATGGCAAGAACCACACATTGATATCTCAACCCGAATCAGTTTGTTGATGTAAAAGTTGAAAATTATCTTGTATATCAATCATATGTCAGCGCATGAAGGACTGTCTGTATGACAGCTTCTAAATAGCCTCAGCTGATGTTACTAGTAGTTTTGTGAACAGTAGACCTCACGCAGCATTCTCATCCACAAGTACCGGATTGAAACTATAGACCTTATGGAAATACAGCAAAAGACTGGATTCTCCAATCTCCACACATCTGTGTAATCACTTGTCAGCTGATTATGATGAATAGTCTGATTTTGACTCTAATATTGGCGTATGAAGGAGGCTCCTTTTTCCTTTCATATTATCCTTGAAATGCAACATTTCCAAAAAACCTTGTATATACGTCGACGCGCAATTAAAAAAGGAACATACCTGTCAAATTTCATGAAAAATCTATTACCGCGATTCGCCGTAAATGCGCAACATATAAACATTTAAACATTAAGAGAAATGCCAAACCGTCGACTTGAATCTTAGACCTCACTTTGGTCGGTCAATGAATGAATGAATGAATGGAAAAAATGTTTTAATTGCATGCAATGAATTCTTCAGCTAACTAAATGATCAATCACAACAATTTTTTCTATGCACTTTCAATGTTATTTGTTATATCCTGAAAAAAGGACGAAGGAGTGAGTCAATTTTGTTGCCCAACAAACTTGACCTGTAAAAATGTTCGAATAATAAAAAAATTTTATTTTTTTGTGTTCAAAAATTTTAATCTGATTGATCAATTCTCCCTAAAGTTATTGTAGAACATACAGACGGACAACGATTTTGACCTTGAGTGTCAAAAGTAAGAACTCGCTAACGCTCGTTCAATAAATGAATGAACTCACAAATAGGCATGTATCTGTCCCTTGCAATCGCCGAGCCAGATAGAGTTGCCGACGAGGCAAGCGGCTGTGGGTTCGCCTGGAAGGACGAGGCTCGAGTACTGGACAAACGAGTGACCACTCACCACCAGCTGATCGGTCACCTTGTTGGCACATGCCAGCCAGATCTCACCTCCGCTCGCACAGGCGCCGTCTTCTGTCAAGTCAAAGTACAACACATAAATTATTCATCTCAATTAAATTAAATTCACAATCAATTTCGACTGGAATAATCACGTACGGTACTCAACTAAGCTGGATTTATTAACCACTGAATCAATACATTATCAGATAAACAATTACAAAGAACTAAAGAATAATTCATCACCCGATTTAAGATCATTTATCATTTGATAGATCAATGATCTAATACACTACAATTATAAGAACACGATTGAAATACAATAATATATTTCTGAAAAATTCCAATTTCTGAATCACAATTAAAACACCAGAATTTGAAATTACCTGATTGTAGATTTCTTCAACTTGAAAAATACGCAAGAAGCAGTCTATCACATCTGTAAAGTTTTTCAATGCCTAACCTGAGTACGGTATATCTTATAATTTTTTCAAAATTTATTCGATATTTTTCAGGTTTTCAACTGATTACTAGAGTGAATTTTTCAAATTAATTTGTATATTAAGATTCTAAATTCAATTTCTTGTCAATATACAGGATTATCATAAAATAATGGTGCGGTTTCGAGCATTGTTTAAAGAAAAACCAAATTACTTACAGTTAATGTTTTTTATTCACCTAATTTGTCGTCTGAAACAGTTTTTTTACATGATTAATAACTTTCAATAAGTGCGCCCTTAGTCGCTCGACAAATGTCCAAACGATAATAAATTTCTCTCTTAACATTCAATAACATTTCTTCGATTATGGTTGTCATTGGTTCTTTAATCCTGTTTTAAAGTGGTTCAGTTCGCGATTTCTTGTGAATAAACAATGTTTTTGATGTAAGTTAACAAGAAAAAATCTACCTGAACCACTTAAAAACAGGATTAATGAAGCAATGACAACCATAACCAATGAAATGCTAGCGAATGTTTGGAGAGAATTGATTATCGTTGGATATTTTGTCGAATGACTAAAGGCGCACATATTTAAATTTATCAATTATGTAAAAAAACTGCCTGAGACGACAAATTAGATGAATAAACAACATCAACTGTAAGTAATTTGGTTTTTCTTTAAACCATGTTCGAAACCGCACCATTCTTTTATGATAACTCTGTATTTTGGGATCCGTGTTTGGAAGTGCTGACGAAACATAACCTTTTTTGTACTCATTTCAACCAAAATTCTGGAATGAAATAGTAAGGCCTATAAGCATGTTTGTTTCATTCCAAAACATTATATGATTTTGTGTTTTTATCATTGATGAATGAATGAATAAATATCAGACACTTGTTATCAAAACCATTTATAAGAAAAAGAGAGAGAATTTAACGTGAAAGTTGTAGTAAGAAGTACAATTTCATATTTATAATTTCCCCCACACCTGGTTCTCCAGATGAAGGAAGTGGAATATAAATAGAAAAAACAATGTGACATTTTTGTTTATTTTAAGTTATAATAAACATTTGAAATAAATAAAATACATGAAAGAATAAATACATGAGTAAATATAATACAATAAATCAATAGATACATGAGAAAATATAACATAAGAAGGTATCCCATGGTATAGGTCGTTTATGTTACAAATTTCAAGCCGGTTTTTTGTCAACTCAAGTCGATTACTGTCGACTACCGTCTTTTATTGTTGTTTTGGCCGGATGAGAGTGTAATGCCTAGTCCACATGTTGGCCCAGCCTTGTAAGCTTGGCTGCGTTGTTCTTGTCATCCATATTGCGTGCCCAATCGAGGCCAGCGGTAGCCATGTAAATTGAAAATATCAACTAAAATGAACACAATAAAAACGTAAAGCAATAAGCAAACGTGAAGCAAAAACGTAAGGCCTACAGCAACTCAATTACTCAGAAAAACAGCAGAGCAGAAAACAAAAAATCTGGTGTGGTACACTCACACAACTTTCCTTGCTCATTGAACTGTAAGCCTCATTCTTAAACGAGAATAACTTAGGGGAATAACATAATGACGATTGGCGGCAACATATTTGAAACTACGATCAGACTACTGAGTATATGTGTACTCGCTTCACTCACCATATCCGTCTAGCCAGGGGGCTCCGCCCCCTGGACCACCGACTGGATCGTCCAAGAATGAGATCAGCAGGCTCGCTTCGCTCGCCTGCATTTTTCATTTGAGCATTTTTATCAGAGTGTTAGGACAATCCAGTCGGGGTTCCAGACTAAACATCTGGCTAAACGGATATGGCGAGCGAAGCGAGCCTGACGGCTAGTAATATAATATTCCCAGGATTGAAGTAGCAGTGCCCAATCAATTTTTCCGCGATAAATGCATTTAAATCTTCAACTTGGTGCCAACCTAACAAAGTCAAATCAACTTAATGCCAACCTGACAAAATTATTAATTTAGTTGCCAGTTAACAACTGTTTCGAAGAGGTTACTCTATCTAGATTATAGTTCTATAGTAACATATGATATGGAAATTTCAATTATAATTAAGAGTGGGAGAAGAAGAATATACATGCTAAAAGACGAACTTGAAACCCTTAAAAACAACCCTTAGAGTTAAAATATTGCCAAAAGATTTCTTAGTGCGCCTCTAAAGGGCCAATGAACATACCTACCAAATTTGAACGTTTTTGGTCCGGTAGATTTTTAGTTATGCGAGTGAGTGAGTGAGTGAGTGAGTGAGTCAGTCAGTCAGTCAGTCAGTCAGTGAGTGAGTGCCATTTCGCATTTATATATATATATATATATATATATATATATATATAATATATATATATTATAATATATATATATATATATAATTGCTTTCAGAGTACTTTTTTCTTCGTGTAAATGTGAAATTCGATTATTTTTAAAAGTCGTCAAAACAGCTGTTCTACAGATGAAATATCGACTATGTGTTCTTTTTATAAACTGCTCTACCTACCTCTCATGCACGAGGAGGAGGTTCCAAGGTCCATTTCTCAAAGGATGGGGTGGACATCCCATTGGTTTCCCAGGAAAAAAACTGGCGCCAGTTGTTAGAGCTGATAAATAACTATACAGGGTATGAATTGGAAAAAATCGGTCAAGTCATTTTTGAGAAAATCGTGAAAAACATGGTTTTTTAGTAATTATCTGCCATTTTTCTCAATAATATTACGGAGCTCCTGAAATTTTCCCAGAAATGAGACTCATGTCAGTTGATAGGGCTTATAAATAGCTATCTATGGTATAAATTTGAAGAAAATCATTAGTGCCGTTTTCAAGAAAAACGTGAAAAGCATGTTTTTTTTAGTAATTATCCGCCATTTTTTCAGCCATCTTGAATGAATTCTTATTGTCGGATCCTCATGGTATAAGGACCTAAAGTTTAAAATTTCAAGTCAATCGGTTAATTAGAAATGGAGTTATCGTGTTCACAGACATACACACATACACACACACACAGACCAACACCCAAAAATCATGTTTTTGGACTCAGGAGACCTTGAATCGTATAGAAAACTTGAAATAAGGGTACCTCAATTGTACCTAAGGGTACCTTATTGGGAAAGCAATACTTTCCTTACCTATGGTAATAGGGCAAGGAAAGTAACAAGCATGCACAGCATTCATGGTTGACAAGAGCGTGAATGGGAGGTGTTTTGCCAGTGCTGGTCTTCATTAACCTTCGCTGGGTTGGCATTTGCTCGACTAAAATCGGAGCGATGGCCAATGAAGGCCAATGAAGGCGAACGCCGGCAAACCAACCATCCACACTCTGGCGCTCGTCGTAATTTGTACGCATTGGGCCAACGTATGGATGCGGCATAATAACGGTATACTATGATAGACTACCAGTGTCACATAGCTTCACGAAAAAATCTGGTGTGGTACACTCACAAAACTTTCCTTGCTCATTGAACTGTGAGCCTCATTCTTAAACGAGAATAATTTAGAGGAATAACATGATGACGATTGGCGGCAACATATTTGAAACTACGATCAGACTACTGTATATGTGTATATATAATTGTTTTCAGAGTTACATTTTCCTTTGTGTTATTGTGAAATTCGATGATTTTTTTAAAAGTCGTCAAAACAGCTGTTCTACAGATGAAAATCTCGACTATGTGTTCTTCTTATAAACTGCTCTATCTACCGACCTTATGCACGAGAAGGAGTTAACAAAGTCCATTACTCAAGGATGAGGTGGACCCCATAAGTTTCCATGGGGAAAGACTCATGCCAGTTGATAGAGCTGATGAATAAATATACAGGGTATGAATTTGAAATAATCAGTCAAGTCATTTTTGAGAAAATCATGAAAAACATGGTTTTTTAGTAATTATCCGCTATTTTTCTCAAGAAAATTATGGAGATCCTGCAATTTTCCCAGTAATGAGACTCTTGTCAGTTGATAGGGCTAATAAATAGCTATCCATGGTATAAATTTGAAGAAAATCGTTAGAGCCGTTTTCAAGAAAAACGTGAAAAACATGGTTTTTTAGTAATTATCCGACATTTTTTCCGCCATCTTGAATTGAATTTTATTGAATTTCTTATTGTCGGGTCCTCATGGTATAAGGACCTTAAGTTTGAAATTTCAAGTCAATCGGTTAATTAGGAATGGAGTTAACGTGTTCACAGACATACACACACACACACAGACCAACACCCAAAAATCATGTTTTTGAACTCAGGGGACCTTGAAACGTATAGAAAACTTGAAATAAGGGTACCTTAATTTTTTTGGGAAAGCAATACTTTCCTTACCTATGGTAATAGGGCAAGGAAAGTAGCAAGCATGCACAGCATTCATGGTTGACAAGTGCGTGAATGGGTGGTGTTTTTCCAGCGCTAGTCTTCATTAACCTTCGCTGGGTTGGCATTTGCTCGACTAAAATCGGAGCGAAGGCCAATGAAGGCGAGCGCCGGCAAACCAACCATCCACACTCTGGCGCTTGTCGTCATTTGTACACATTGGGCCAACGTATGGATGCGGCATAATAAAGCATACTATAAGAAACTACCAGTGTCACATAGCTCCACGAAAAAATCTGGTGTGGTGCACTCACACAACTTTCCTTGCCGTTATGAAAATTGATCAACTGACGCTAGTGTTCCCGCGCATCTCAAGTCCACTTTTCTAAGATCTGAGCCAGCTGGTGACAGGACAATAACGCTGGAGACACACGAAGTCTGCTATCTCTTCATAGTGAATGATTTAATAGAATCAACAGTTGCCAACAGTTTGCAATTGAATAATCTTATTTTCTCTAATTTCGAGCTTATTTTCAATTTTAGGTGAAAATGTTACTGAAAATTAATTGTAGAGATTTTCATGCTCAATCTTTTCCAATTGATTTTTTTTGTTTAAATTGTATCTGAAGCCTGATAATTGAAAATCTAAAATCAAACTTTGCATAGATGGTGCAGTGCTCCTGAAATTTTTACAGATATGGGACTTGTAGCAGTTTATAGAGCTTATCAATGACTTTTCTAGGTATGAATTTGATCAAAATCGTTGGAGCCTTTTTCGAGAAAATCGCGAAAAACCCTGTTTTTGACAACATTTTCGCCATCTTGAATTGCATTTGATCGAAATTGTTCGTGTCGGATCCTTATAGTGTAAGGACCTTAAGTTTCAAATTTCAAGTCATTCCGTTAATTGGGAGATGAGATATCGTGTACACAGACGCACATACACTCATACACACACACACACACATACAGACCAATACCCAAAAACCAGTTTTTTGGACTCAGGGGACCTTGAAACGTATAGAAATATAAAAAATGGGGTACCTTAATTTTTTTCGGAAAGCAATACTTTGCTTACCTATGGTAATAGGGCAAGGAAAGTAAAAAAACTATAAGGACTATCGGCTTGAGTTAACAGTAAAATTTGGAACATAAATGTCCTACACCATGTCACATAGCTTCATAGCGTCACATAGACTACCAGTGTCACATAGCTTCACAAAAAAACTATAAGGACTATCGGCTTGAGTTTATAGTAAAATTTGGAACATAAATGTCCTACACCAAGGGATATCTTCTCATGCTATCTTTTCTCTAAGATATAACTGAATGATAAATGGATAAATTTGTATCTACATGGGGTATCTACCTCATGCTATCTTTTCTCTATCATATAACTGAATGAATAAATAGATAAATATTCAAATAAGATTGCATACCGTTGTTGGCCTGGAACGAGGAGGCAGTGACCGTTGCGACTACAGTGGAGGGGTGATTGAGCGAGACAATGTCGAGCAGATGGGTGAATTCCGGCGCAGACGCAATCGACACTATCTGGCTGGCAGACGGCCGGTCACGTGGTTGCTGACACCAACACAGTACCATCAGGTCAAGCATGTATGAAGGGTACAATGTTTCCTAAAACAACATACAATAGAAAAACAAATCAGATTAAGCTTTATAGTTTTCATCATACTCAGTTCATGAAAAATAAAACTATTTATGATTTATGCCCAGTTCAGACGCTCAAGTTTAGCTTTTCATTTTGCTCAAGCAAAAGTCGGAGCATGTAGTCGTTGCGTCTGGACGGTAAAACGGATCGGACGGTCTTCAAGATTATGTCATCCAAATGATTTCCGTTACTTTTCACACACTCACTCAACCTAATTCTAAAATTTGCCATTGCTCGCTCAATTATCACTTGTGGAATTGCTTCAATTTCTCATTGAATAAATTCCTTTAGTTCTGTGGATTATTGGCTGTTCAATAACGGTAATATTGTTTATTCAAAAATCCCGAAAAATGAAAATGTTCCTCGTCACTTGAAAAAATAACGGCATCCTGATGGAAATTTTTGAGAATGATCTCGCAAGCAGCTTTGAAATGTGTCCAATAATTTGCATCAAGTTGTTACACTAACATTATCTTATACAGATGAAATTTTAGGTCGGAAATTCGTCGTACACTTCGATTAGAAATGGCTTGCGCAACAGCATGTTTCGCTGCTGAACGTAGTGGTGACCGTGTAATAGCTACTCAGGCGTTTTTGAGGCGTTCTCACGGTTCGTTTTCGTCCTGTTGGTTTTGTTTTTAAAGCGGACAACGTGTTCCTGAAATTCTTTACTCACAACAAGATCGTATTCCTACTGGGAACAAGCGCGTGTCGATTTAAATTATTGAAATGTCTGCGACATAAATGCTGTGTTAGAATAATTGAGTCATTATTTTTGAAATAAGCTTCAATCACAATCGCTTGATGTTCACTTGACCACGACATACTGGATACTGAAATGGCAAAATAGACCTGTCGATGTACAACATTCCCGCCTTTCCAATGACAGTGGTTCAAACATAACAATTACTACAAAATCGTCATTAATATGCCGGTCCCTGTATTAATTTCTAAATATTATGCATTGAATTGTGATGTGAATGTTTTATTAAAGTGTTTTGTTGATGGAAATAAAATTGAATTGAATAGAACAAACTACACTACATCAACAAATCATCCAATCAGATATAGCTTAAGATATAAAGATACCATTTCTAACAGGTTCAAATTTATCAATATATAGAGTGCCCCACGAAAGATGTAGCAGACGAAGACCATGGATTCTACATGAAATTTGCAACAAAAAATTTTCAGTAAAATTTTCTCTAATTAATTTAAACGCAAATTTGAAATTTATTCATTTGAAAAAATAAATACTTACATTCATCATGCATGAGACTTAAATTATAAAAACAATATTTCAAACAAATTGTGCCGCAAATAAGATTTTCCACATTGCAAATAAAAGAAAACCTTAAGGGCCGGTTTCCGAGGTCGGGATTTAGGTAAGTTCTAGACTTTAAACAGCTGAAGTCAGAAAATTGGCTTTCCAAAACGTGGCGTAGTCGCAGTAAATAGTTGCATCAAAATAAATCTTTACTTTCTCATTTCTATAATATTGGAAACAATTTCCTTGACGAAATGAAACATTCCTAAATAATGGAATAATGGTCCTAAGGTCATTAAGGTTATTCCTAATAATGGTCGTTAGGTCATGTCAGAGGCCCTGAAATTGATCAGTTGCGACCTGAAAACTCTGACACCAGACCTGAGCCAGCCAGGTCACTCGATATTATTATTATTATTTTTCCTAAATAATTCAAAATTTGCTGAAACTTTACACTATTTTCTCTTTATTTTGTGTTCTATTTTCTAGTTTTTCGAATTTTAATCTGAAGGTGACTTTGATTATGACTACGACTACGCCCCGTTTCGGAAAGCCAGTTTCTGACTCCAGCTGTTTACAGTCTAGAACTTACCTAAATCCCGACCTCGGAAACCGGCTCCAAGTGTTGTTTGGTATTGAGTCACAGAAAGCTACTCGAATAAAATTGGAATCGAATTATTAATAAATCAAGAGTTTAATGTCAAACATTTCAAGTGTTAAAGGATTGGTTTCTATAATGAACACATATATTAATTTATGATTTTATTCCAATTTGAATACCAATAAAAAGGCCGTCAAATTCCTCAGAGTTTAAACTCTTCTTAAGGTCATATGTACCGTCTACATTTAACGCTAAACCGTGTTTACTATTGAATATGGTTGCATTTATTTATTTAATCATTCAAATTGCACAACTTACAGAGAAGTACCACAGGCTTACGCCCAAAACGGTTCCAATTCCAATTTATACAACGGTCCAAATGTACCAGTAAATGTATAATAAATACTATATTATTTATCATAATGTATTTCATACGGGGCTTGAACGAACAGCTGCATACAGGCCTTAGACAGCCATATATCTTATTCTTCAACTTGATTAGGATTTACACGTGACTATGAACTAGAACATAGGACAACATCTATATATATAAAAGCGAAATGGCACTGACTGACTGACTGACTGACTGACTCACTCACTCGCATAACTAAAAATCTACCGGACCAAAAACGTTCAAATTTGGTAGGTATGTTCAGTTGGCCCTTTAGAGGCGCACTAAGAAATCTTTTGGCAATATTCTAACTCTAAGGGTTCTTTTTAATGGTTTGAAGTTCGTCTTTTAGCATGTATATTCTTCTTCTCCAAATCTCTTAATTATAATTGAAATTTCCATATCATATGTTACTATAGAACTATAATCTAGATAGAGTACCTCTTCGAAACAGTTGTTAACTGGCAACTAAATTATTAATAATTTTTTTGTCAGGTTGGCATTAAGTTGAGTTGACTTTGTTAGGTTGGCACCAAGTTGAAGATTTAAAATGCATTTATCGCGGAAAAAATGATTGGGCACTGCTACTTCAATCCTGGGAATATTATATTACTAGCCGTCATGCTCGCTTCGCTCGCCATATCCGTTTAGCCAGATGTTTAGTCTGGACATACAGACTAACATATGATAAAAATGAAAAATGCAGGCGAGCGAAGCGAGCCTGCTGATCTCATTCTTGGACGATCCAGTCGGTGGTCCAGGGGGCGGAGCCCCCTGGCTAGACGGATATGGCGAACGAAGCGAGTCTGAAGGCTAGTTATATATAAAAATGTTATGTTGGTTTGTGTACGCTTCAAAAACACCAAAAGTACTACACCGATTGAGTTGAAATTTTAACATGATATAAAATCCGCATCAAGGATTGTTTTTGGTCTATCAAATTTATAATCCGACTTCAGGACTCTTTCCTACGGTCCTTCAATGTTTACATGTAATCCTTATGGTAGAAGATTTGTGAGCTGGCCTCACACAGAAATAAAAATCAGCTGTTTTAATCATCGCGTCATCCAACAGCCGTCGGTAGATCTGTTTTTCCATTTTCTTTCTTTCTACTGATTCACAGAATTTCAATTCTAATAATAATTTTAACATGTTTAAAATTTTAACATGAGTATAATTTGTGGATTTAAGTGAAATTTTTAGTGATTGTAAAGGAAGATTTTGGTTTGTATTTATATTTTGAAATTAATTAATCTGATAAATCCAAAAATATTGTAGTACATACATATTTTGGACTCAAAATAGTGTGTGAATTAAGTTATTATTTACATAACCTCTAGACCGTGTATTCCAAATTAAGGTTAAAAGCAGTTTTGGGCGAACGCCTGTTGTTTTTACCTGCATTGAATCTATTGACTATGAATAAATGAAATGAAATAATGCCGCGGTGCGAACGACGTCCAAACTTGGTTCGTAGAACTCGGAATGCTGTAAACTTAGAATATGCACGGGAAAATCAGCAGCAAGGAGATATACCATTCAATTCCCCAGCAAGGTGCATTCAACTATAATTATTATCTAAAAATGCAAACTGCTGTACAACTAGCACATAGGAAGTCCATATTGAGATATAAAATACTGATTGATGGATAATTTTCATAAAAATATAGTGCATCAGATTAAGCAAAGACTAAGCACACCTGAGGAGGCGCGGCTTGGTGATACAAAGTGTTGATCTTATGGAGATTGCCTTATCAC
>NC_052505.1:1027177-1066341 GCF_014356525.2 Nilaparvata lugens
AAGAAAGAGTTATACATTATACATACAATATTCTTTCCTTCATTTCATGATGTTGAAGAATATAGCGATGATGGGAGGAGGTAACGGGGGATGTTATTGTTCTAACTTCAAAGAATGACACAATAGAACTTTGAACCTGACGTGCTCAAAAGAATTTGTGACAGGTAGTGTCGGAAAAGAAGAAAAGGGATGGTATGAGAAGGAAAGAGCGATGTTCAGGGTGTAGAAATATAGTCAATGTATATAGACTGGTCGAGTGAGGGGTGGCCGCCAGTGGCAACATTGCAGTGGCCTTTAGAGACCCATTTTCGCTTGGTCAACTATAGTAATGGTAACACCTTGAACATTGAGCGCTGACCACATTTGAATTCTACTCACACCAATACAAACCATTCCTCTTTCAGATCACAGGACAAGGCAGCAGTCCAAATGGATTGTTATCCTTGTCTATCATACAAGCTTGTCTATCTCTTTCTCGCTTTGCTCTGTTGCCAGATAGTCTTTCATCAATGTAGAATCAATAATTAACAAAATATTTCATCTCAATTATGAAATTCATTATGAAATTATTGAAGAATATTATTTCTTGCTTATAGAATATAAGCAATCTGATGAATTCAAAATTATTGTAGTACATACTTGAATAGACTTGAAACGTTGTCAAAAATCCACTTTAATTAAATAAAAATCTGGTGTGGCGCACTCACACAACTTTCCTTGCCGTTATGAAATTGATCACCTGACGCTAGTGTACCCGCGCATCTCAAGTCTACTATTCAAGATTTGAGCCAGTTGGTGACAGGGCAATAACGCTGGAGACACACATGAGTCTGCTATCTCTTCATAGTGAATGATTTAATAGAATCAACAATAATTTGCAATTGAATAATCACATTTTCTCGAATTTGAAGCTTATTTTCAAATTTAGGTGAAAATGTTACTGAACATTAACTATTGTGGAGATTTTCATGCTCAATCTACTGCACTTGATTTTTATTTGTTTCAATTGTATCTGAAGCCTGATAATTGGGAATCTATCTGCATTGATGGGGCGGGGCTTCTGAAATTTTTACAGATATAGGACATGTGGCAGTTGATGGAGCTTATCGATGACTATTTTAGGTATGAATTTGATCAAAATCGTTGGAGCCGTTTCCGAGAAAATCACGGAAAACCCTGTTTTTGACAACATTTTCGCCATTTTAGCCGCCATCTTGAATTGCATTTGATCGAAATTGTTCGTGTCGGATCCTTATAGTGAAAGGACCGTAAGTTCCAAATTTCAAGTCATTCCGTTAATTGAGAGATGAGATATCGTGTACACAGACGCATATACACACACCACAACACACACACACACACACACACACACACACACACACACACACAACACACACACACACCACACACACACCACACACACACACAACACACACACACACACACACACACACACACACACACACACACACACACACACACACACACCACACACACACACACACCACACACACACACACACACACACACACACACACACACACACACCACACACACCACACATACATACATACATACATACATACATACAGACCAATACCCAAAAACCAGTTTTTTCATACAAGCTTGTCTATCTCTTTCTCGCTTTGCTCTGTTGCCAGATAGTCTTTCATCAATGTAGAATCAATAATTAACAAAATATTTCATCTCAATTATGAAATTCATTATGAAATTATTGAAGAATATTATTTCTTGCTTAATAGAATATAAGCAATCTGATGAATTATTAATTATTATAATTATATAATATTATAAATTATTGTAGTACATACTTGAATAGACTTGAAACGTTGTCAAAAATCCACTTTAATTAAATAAAAATTAATATTTCACAGGAGCATGCCTTGGAAAGATTGACAATCGTTCTACTTCCCATTATGTACTGTAACAGCTGATGATGTGTGAGCACACACCAAAGCATGCTCCTGTGAAATATTAATTTTTATTTAATTAAAGCGGATTTTTGACAACGTTTCAAGTCTATTCAATTATGGAAAAGTTCCACAACATCAACGCAACATTCACGCTACAAACTTAATTGTAGTACATACATTTTTTGGACTCAAAATACAAGGTGAGGCATAATAATTAGCGACTTTAAAAAGCGCGCGAACCAAGCTGCGTTGGAGGGAGGTGGAGGGGATAGCATCAGTTACGTTTGGCGCGAAATAGCATTTAGTTACAATGGTGCGCTGGACCCCACAGCATCGTGCGTACGCTGTCAAAGCCTTGCATCAAAACGGTAGTTCATACCAGTTAGCACGTCGTGCATTCCGCAACCATTTCAACATTAATCGGAATCAGCCGGTGCCATCTGCCTGTGCGATTAAAGATTGGGTTAAGAACTTTGAAGAGACTGCGTCAACGACAAGGAAGAAAACAGGAAGACCGAAAACTGTGCGCACACCTGAAAACGTTGAACGTGTAAGAGTCGCCATTGACAGAAGCCCTCGTCGCTCAGCTCGCCGACACAGCGTTACACTTGGCATTTCAAACCGAACGGTAAGACGAATTTTACACCAAGATTTGCACTTCCACCCGTACAAAATCCAAATGGTTCAGGCCCTAAAGGAAACGGATTTTGTAAGCAGAAGCCGGTTCAGCTTAGAATTTTTGGATTTGATTAATGAAGACGAGGACATTGTAAACCGTTTGTGGATGAGTGATGAAGCGCACTTCCATCTCTCAGGTTATGTTAACAAGCAAAACTTTCGATTTTGGAGTGATGTTAACCCTAGAGAACTGCATCAGCAGCCATTGCATTCAAAAAAGTAACTGTGTGGTGCGCCATGTCTTCATTAGGGATCATAGGGCCATACTTCTTGAAGATGGCCAAGGCAATGCGGTGACAGTGACTTCGCAGAGATACGCAGAGATGTTGGACAACTTTTTACTCCACAACTTGGACAGTACGAAGTGAACGATGAAATGTTTTTTCCAGCAAGACGGAGCAACATCCCACCTGCTCGAGTAAGCATGCATATTGTCAATCAGTTGTTTCCAAATCGTGTGATCTCCCGAAATGGAGATATTGCATGGCCCTCTCGTTCACCTGACCTCACAGCATGTGATTTTTTCTTGTGGGGTTATCTGAAAAGTAAGGTTTACCAAGGTAATCCTCCTAGAACAATTGAAGCCCTGAAAGAGCGGATCCGGCAGGAAGTTGGTCAAATCCCACTGGCAATGCTACGAAATGTGATGAGTCACTTCAAGGTCCGGCTGGAGGAATGTGTACGTTTAAACGGACGCAATCTTACTGGAGTTATTTTCAAGACATAACTGACATTTTACTGTTGCAGAAAATGCTTTTTCATGTTTTTTAATATTGTGGAATAAAAATAATTTTTTAACAAGGGGTTTTATTTAATAGTATTTTTAAAATCGCTTGTTATTATGCCTCACCTTGTAAATGCATAAAAAGAGAAAAAAAGAGAAAAAAATCCATGTGAAAAAGAGTGGTGTGATCGAAATTGTTCGTGTCGGATCCTTATAGTGAAAGGACCGTAAGTTCCAAATTTCAAGTCATTCCGTTAATTGAGAGATGAGATATCGTGTACACAGACGCATATACACACACCACAACACACACACACACACACACACACACACACACACACACACACAACACACACACACACCACACACACACCACACACACACACAACACACACACACACACACACACACACATACACACCACACACACACACACACACACACACACACACACACACACACACACACACACACCACACACACCACACACACACACACCACACACACACACACACACCACACACACACACACACATACATACATACATACATACAGACCAATACCCAAAAACCAGTTTTTTGGACTCAGGGACCTTGAAACGTATAGAAATTTAGAAATGGGGTACCTTAATTTTTTCGGAAAGCAATACTTTCCTTACCTATGGTATAGGGCAAGGAAGTAAAAATTAATATTTCACAGAGCATGCTTTGGAAGATTGACAATCGTTCTACTTCCCATTAATGTACTGTAACAGCTGATGATGTGTGAGCACACACCAAAGCATGCTCCTGTGAAATATTAATTTTTATTTAATTAAAGCGGATTTTTGACAACGTTTCAAGTCTATTCAATTATGGAAAAGTTCCACAACATCAACGCGACATTCACGCTACAAACTTAATTGTAGTACATACATTTTTTGGACTCGAAATAGTGTGTGAATTGAGTTATCATTTACATAACCTCAGACAATACAAGTATACAGAAGTATACAGACAATGAAATCCCTGTACCACTCTTTAATACATTCTCATCTGGCATACGGACTTGCCATCTATGGAAGTACAACCAAGAGTAACCTTGATAAGATACTATTACAACAAAAAAGAGCTCTCAGAATAACAATGAAGTTAAAAAGATTAGACTCAGTAAAACTCGTTTTTCCACAGTTTGGAATCTTAACAATCTATGGGCAATATATTTTTGACGTAGTCATGTACTTTAAAAAATACTCGTCAACAGGATCACGAAACGAAACACATGGCTACAACACCAGATTTGGAAGGATCGAGGAGAGGCATAGATTTGGATTTCTTTAAGAATAAAACATGTTTTATGGGGAGAAAATTTTTCAATATACTTCCTAGAGAGTTGAAAGAAATAGAGGAGTTTGTATACCTACAAAAAAAATTGAAGGAATATTTGGTGGGACTATAACTCCTTTGCAGGAGTATGTCAATTTGACTGCAAGATTTTAGAATCTTGTTTTTTATCAAAATTTGTGACTTCTTTATTTGTAAAGGATGATTTTTGTGACGATATTAATAATTCTTGTTGTAATTTTACACTTTTCAGATGTATTTTGTGCATTTTGATGAATAAAGTAATTTTCAATTCAATTCAACCTCTAGACTGTGTATTCCAAATTAAGGTTTAAAAGCAGTTTTGGGCGAATGCCTGTTGTTTTTACCTGCATTGTATCTATTGTCTATGAATAAATAAATAAATGATTGATTATTTTGAAGGAGAATGAACAGTTAATATTTCATCAATAAACCTGTATCAGCTACCATCTATAGAAGGCATTGACAAGACAGAGGATCGGCAACGTTGTTCACCTATCTTTTTCCACTGCCATTATAACGTGGACCTCACTATAGGAAGTTTTTCTTGTTGAAACAGGTTACTGTCTCACCACAACGTGTGGAGTAGAAGCGTGGAGGTGACAGAGCAGATCCTTCACCCTGAGCACGATGCCAGCGAGGACTGTTCACAGTTGTCCTCCCTCAACTTGGCTCACAACCAGTTCACATCCGTTCCGGTTGTACTGTCCTGTCTGGCTGTCAACCTAACCAGGCTCAATCTTTCTTACAACAGGTCAGTTGCACAAGATATATATGAGAATCAATTGATATCAAGGCTCGTACAGACCAAAGGTGGGTTTTGGTTTGTGCATAAACTGCCGACGTCGACCACGACAGACTTATATACGTACGGGTGATATCAGGACCTCCTAAATACCGGACCTGCGCCTGTGTGAAAATCTAGGTAAAATGGCGCCGATAGTTGGTGGGGTCTCAACTCAGCTGACACTGATTTGTTGTCATCAGTTTTTAGTATTTAGTTGTAGTTAAGTGAAGTTTGTTTACAATGTCACAGGCTTTGTAATATTTACGAGTTTTATAATTGATCAATTATTATTCTATAATTGATTATCTAATATGCAATAGAGATTCAAATTAGATTTTTTTAGTATTCAAAGTGTTTAATGAATTCAAATTGTGAATAGTAAAGTTTTAAAAATTTAAAATGTATAGTGAGTGTTGAGTGTTAGAAGTGTATTCAGTGTTGAAAGTTGTAATCAACAATAGTTTTATTATATTCAACCGTAGATTAATTTTTGTTTATCATCCGTAACTCAACATTTAGCTTTATAACAACATGCTACAATGAGTATGAACAGTTTTAATTAAACATGCCTAGAAATTGTTGTGTCCCTGGGTGTAAATCGAACTATATCATAGAAAACCCCCTTATGACAATTTATACTTTTCCCAAAGATAAAGAGCTGAGGAAAAAATGGACAAGGTGTAGAAAGATTTTAATTCACCAACAATTCGGCTGTGTGTATCAATTATTTTAGAGCATCAGACATTATTAAAGAAGACAAGTTTTTGTGTGAAGATGGTTCTTATGTGACTGTTCCAAGAAAAAATGTAAAACTATGTGATGGTGCCTTCCCTACAATTTTTCCAAACCAACCTTCTTACAACACAATTAAATCGTGTGTAAAGGTATTGGGCAAAATATTTCTAAACAATAACTGCAACATGAAGAATAATATCAGTTGCCCAAGCAAACAAAGTTGCAAAAATTGAGAACATTGAATTCTTAGGCTAGAATAAAATAACGATAATTATAAGCTATGTGCATGAGAATTGCACTTGAATGCTATGTGCATGAGAATAAATAAAGTCCAGTTACCCTATCAAATAATTACTTCTTTAATAAACCTTAAATCACTTAAACTAAACCATAATTATTTAAATACTTGAAAATTATTTTGAACAGTAATAAGTTATTAGAGGGAGCTGGAACCTAGCTGATGGCAGTAAGTTAGTTCACCAACTATGGCGGCCATCTTGTTTGTATGCTCAGGTCCGGTATTTAGGAGGTCCTGGTAATATCCATACTGTCCAAATTTCAAACTTGAAAAAATATCTGATCGAAAAACTTTTTATTATTGGATGTGATAATTATTACCAAAACATAACAAATAATATCAACATATTGCCATCTAAGAGTAAGACCCCAACCTCCCCCTTTAAAATACAAACCACTCTCGGTCTCACTCAGCACCATATCGCGCATGCGTTAGTAACGGTTTTTTCCCGTTCCATTCAGTCAGTTCTTTGAATGTAACGTTCTTTGTGATGATGGTTACCGAGCACTGTAACAGGAGCCAATCTTCATTCTATTTTGATGATGATATTATTATCCAATGATGATTTATCATTAAATTCAATATATAATCAATATATTATTATTTTATTCAATAAAATAAAGATTACTTTTGAATAATAAAATATAAAGTTGTTATGTCACTGATGTTAAAAAACACTATAAATAAGTCAGCATATTGTCATCTCAAAGCAAAAAACTAACCCCCTAACCTCCCCTTTTACATTTAGAACATAACTCTTGGTAAAAACCTCCAATCTCTACCAGCATATTGCAATTTTAAAGCAAAATCCTAACCCCCTAACCTATATTTTCACCTTTGAAATATGAAAAAGCATAATTCTACCTGGACCGTAGCCCTTTCTAGCATATTGCAATTTCTAAGCGAAAACCAAACCTACCCTTATGAAACATTATGTTAAATATAACCTAAAAAACCTAACCCCTAACCCTTTCACATTTAATATTTTAGATTTCAAAGCAAAATCCGATACCCCTAAACTATCCTTTCATCTTTGAAACATCGAAAACATAACTCTACCTGGACCCTAGCCCCGTCTAGCATATTGCAATTTCAAAGCAAAAATCTAACCTATCCTTATGAAACATTATTAAATATAATGTTCAGCTGTTCTTAGTAAGAATTTGTGTGTATTTTTGGCTTCAAAATTAATAAAATAACTTAATTAATAAATGCAGTGATAATTAAGTGTAATATTTAACTATAATTTGGTGTTTTAATTTTTCTAAATTTAAATTTGCATCTCATATTTATTTTTGGACGAAAGTTGACCTTGAACTTCTTACAGAACAAACATAACCTATTTTTTGGACATGTAATCAAAATTTGGGAATGGAATGTTTTGGGCCAAGCTTGTTGTTCCTTCCCAATCATATTTATATGATTTGTTATTGTATCCACGTATAAATAAATAAATAAATAATAACCTAAATAAATTAACCCCTCACCCTTTCACATTTAATACTTTAGATTTATTTGTCATCTTCAGAACAAAACATAAACATGTGGTTCATTCTCTAGAACTAAACATATCCATTTTATGATGTGCAAGTTGAATCTTGTCGGCACGCAATCAGCTGATAATAGATACTCAAAGAATACTTTTGAATAACTATGTGATAACTGTGACGGTTGCTGGCCGTTACTGTGTATCTGAGACAAAGAGAAGCTGCTTTTAAAATAACAAACCACTCTCTGTCTCGGTCGGTTTAAAATATAATTGAACAGAACCTTCTAGGTTATTCCGACAATTTGAAATCCAGCTGATCTAAGATCTTTTTCTGATGTAGTCAAGGACGGCATTTACGCACAAACAAAACCCCGCTTTAAATCTGTATTCGCACTCAACAGTGAGAGTGAACTGTGAAAATATAATAACTAGTAGTTCTGTGAACAGTAGACCTATTCTCATCCACAAGTACCTGATTGAAACTATAGACCTTATGGAAATACAGCAATAGACTGGCTTCTTCACACATCGTGTAATCACTTGTCAGCTGATTTATGATGAATAATTCTATAGTCTGATTTTTACTCTAATATTGGCTTATGGAGGAGGCTCCTTTTTCCTTTTATATTATCCTTTAAATGCAAAATTACCAAGAACATATATGTCAAATTTCATGAAAATCTATTACCGCGTTTCGACGTAAATGCGCAACATATAAACATTTAAACATTTAAACATTAAGAGGAATGCCAAACCGTCGACTTGAATCTTAGACCTCACTTCGCTCGGTCAATAATTGTATTATTAATACTCACTTGGCAGGACTGAGTGGAAAAACTTTAATTAGAACTCATGGGAATAATTATATTTTCACTAGGGATGGGTATCGATACATCGATGTTTAAAAACATCGATGTTTTTAACATCAATGTCTACTGTTCGATGTTTTTCACTTATCGATGGTTTTACCTAGATAATTTTTCACTGTTCACTCTCACTGTTGTGGATCCAGCTCACAAATTATAAGCAAATTTATAAGCATACAGTATAAGAAAAAGTAATTAAAGTATATAAGTACTACAGTAGTACTATTTTGATACAATCGACAGAAATATGGCAGCAGTGTACTCCCTAATCAAATAAAATCAAATCCTTTTCATAACGATTGGATAAAGTTTTATTGCCAAATCAATAGAAATTAGAGGAATTATGATAAGAAATATCATGGGCAATAAAGCCCCATGTTTCAAACTAAGGTTTGCACGAATTAGAGTATCTATATAGCTTTATATGCTGGTTTTCAGTTGGGTTGATCAATTTAATATTATCAATTCCATTTATTTATTTATTTATTCCATTGGCATTACAGATCATAATTATAATAAATATAATATGATTGGGAGAAGACAACAGGCATAGCCCAAACTGTCTTCTCCCAATTTTACAGATAAAAGTTTCAAAAAAGAATAAGGTTAAGATTTCATTTTCACTTCAAAAAGTCCAATTCCACTTCAAAACTAATGACTAACTAAAAATTTTTATATTTAAAAAGTGATTAAAACAAAATATGTCACTCAATCTCTCAGATTGGAAATTTTTGAGTAATTTTGCAAAATTTTAATTTATTATTATTTTATTTATTTTTAGTCTGGTTGATCAATTTAATATTATATTATTATTATTATTATGTTTGTTTCTGTCCATAATGTTGATGGATGGTCACAGATAGACAAGTCATTAAAAATGAAAGAAAAAGCATGCACTCAAGGCAAGAGCAGGCATCAAGTAAAATACCACTCCAAAGCAGCACTTTCACAACTGAAAAACTCATTCAGCGTATAAAACGGGTGATCCTCAAGGAACAGCCTCAACTTTCTCCTCAGGCTTGCCAGTGGCAAGCATGTTGTATGCTGGTTCTAAACTCTGAGTAATCAATCTTTTATGTCGTTTTTTTCCAGTTTACGTTCGATGAGCCACATCACATCATACCCAAGTTCCTTGAAGCAATTAGATCTAAGTCATAATCAGGTGTGCTGTTGGCCGAGCTTACCGCAAATTGAAACCACTGACACGATGGAGCAAGCTGCTGTCACCTGCTATGCTCCTGAACTAAACGCCAAACCAATCAAACTGTCAGGTTAGTCAACTTTTGGAACATAGTTCTTAGTCTAAAGCAACGATTACTGACTAAACAACAACAATCAAATGTAATATTGAACATCATATTGAATGAAATAGTAAATATAATACACCGTGATTCAAAAAGAATACCACAATTGAATGAAAAAAAGACTAAGAAATTGTCAAAAAACCACTGATTTAAAGACCACTGATACCTTGTATCTGATAAAATAGGTAGGGAATTGAAGAGGAATGGATTTCATGTTGCTTTCAAGGCCAAACCGATTTTAAATAGTCTATTTAGCTGGAGTAAAGACAAAATTGATATTTGCGATAAAAGCGGGGTGTACAAACTTAAATGTGATGATTGTAATGCTTGTTACGTGGGTCAGACTGGTAGAAGTTTCAAAAGTAGAATTAAAGAACACATCAGAGATTGGAATAAACAAAATGGGGAATCTAACTTTGCAGAACATTTGATAACAATAATCACAAGTTCACAGTTAAGGAGAATGTTGAGTTTCTGCATGTTAATAACAAAGGCAGATCTTTGAATATTCTAGAGCTTTAGAAATAACAAGAGTAATTAAGGAAAATCCCAGTACAGTTTAAATGACCAGATTCATTTCAACCATAAACCTACGAATTTAGTTTTATCATAAAATTGTAAGCATACATTAGTCAATAGTTTTTCCATTTACATATTTGTTTTATTATCTTTCACAATTGTTTTCTTGGTTCTTATAGAACTGGTACTCAAAGTAAATTTTATTATCATGGCGATTCTGTTGCTTAAGCCGCCATTTTGTCACACCGTTGAGGGGGAGGAGACTGTCTAGCTAGGCCAATGGCAGGCGTTCATGCCCTTGACCAATAGCAGTACTCGCCTACTAGTATAAATTCTGCTGCTCTTGTATTTAGTCTTAGTTTATCAGAGATTGACAATGGTGTAATAACCGAAACCGGTTTTTAAATCAGTGGTTTTTTGACAATTTCTTAGTCTTTTTTTATTCAATATGGATAATTACCACAATATCAACTTCTCAACTACACAAAAAAGAAAAAAAAGAATACCACAACTTTGAAAATTGATAACTCTGCAAAGAATAAATGGAGAGTAAAGCACTATCAGTCATCGATTTGAGGAAGCTCTGAAGTTTTTTTAGTTCCTTATTTAGTCGCATTGGCACTCATCTGTCCGTGCCTATTTGAATGAAAACTATCCGAGGCAATGGATCGGCTGCTAAGCAGCTCGAGACAGAGCACTTCATCACTGGCCTCCAAGAATCCCTGAGCTCACCCCCTCCGTTTTTTTCTAGTACGTTAAAGATAAAGTGTATCGACCTCCTTTACCAGCTGACATTGAGGAGCTCAAACAATAAATAACAGCAGTTATACAAACTGTTACGCCCGATATGCTACTGAGGGTGTGCAACGAGTTCGAGTATCGTATTGATATCACTCGAGTGTCTGGAGAGGGTCACATTGAACATTTGTGAACTTGTTTTCTAGTGGGGAAAAACTTATTTTAATACTCTTCATTTCGATTTACAACCCAAGTTTCTATTATGTTTACTTGATTTAATACAGATTTTCAAAGTTGTGGTATTCTTTTTGAATCACGCTGTATAATAGATCAGCATTTATAAATACTTGGGGGCCGGGTTCCGAGCTCAGGATTTAGTTAAGTTCAAGACTTCAAACAGCTGGAGTCAGAGAATAGGCTTTCCAAAACGGGGCATAGCACTACCTCTGTAAACAAAGCCGTAGTGAATTCGTATGACGTCAGCACAGGTAGGGCTTCTACACCAATAAAAATTCGTTGATTTCAGCTGATCTATATCAGCTTGTGTTTTTATTTGTGTGGGGATCCTACCTGTGCTGACGTCACACAAATGCACTACGGCTTTGTTTAGGGAGGTAGTTGGCGTAATCGCAGTTTTCATGATAATCTTCATTTTCTCATTTCTATAATTGGAAACATTTTTCCTTGCCGGAATGAAAAATTCCTAAATAATTCAAAATAGCTGAAACTTTACACTATTTTCTTTTTATTTTAATTGATGTTCAATTTTCTAGTTTTTCGAAATTTAATTTAAACTTTGCGACTATGACCCGTTTCGGAAAGCCAATTTTCTGACTCCAGCTGTTTAAAGTCTAGAACATAGCTAAATCACGAGCTCGGAAACCGGCCCTAAATGATCATGTCTGGATACTCAAAGAATTCCTCAATCTGAGGTTTCACTCAGCCAAATATCCAATTTCTCAAGAAAAGTCTGATGATCATATTTGACAATGGAGCTCAACAAACTATTGTATACCTTTTTGTACATTTTACAATAACTATCAAGAGATTTACTCCCTGATGGCACATATGGTATAATGGATTGATGGCACAGGGTACGCGTCAGGGTGTCACCTCGACATTTTGAGCACAGGTGACAGCTTGTCCCCTAGCAAAAATACATCGCTACCGTCAAGTTGTCACCCCGTCAGCATATCACCTTCTTAAATAGCAGATGATATCCTGTCGTTACTGTACACGACTGAGTATCACCTTTCACAGTTTTTCTACTATGTACTATAATCATAATTGTCCAACTAATTTCGTTTCCCAAGCTTGAGCTTGCTCTTTTGTGAAGTAGTTCCTAATAGTTCATTTTATAGTTAATTTCATTATTCATGATCATCATCATTATTGGCACTACAGCCCATGTAGAGCCTTAGCCTTCACAACCACATCCTTCCACCCCTCTCGACATTTTGCTCTTCTTCTCCATCTTCTTACACCCAGTCTTCGCAAATCCTCCTCCACATCGTCAACCCACCGCTTTCTTGGTCTTCCTTGTAATCTTCTTCCTCCGGGTTTGCCTTCCAGCACCATTCTTGGCACCCTCCCTTCCGGCATTCTGCACACATGACCAGCCCATCTTAGCCTCATACTTTTCACAACAGATAAAATACTGGTCTCTTCGAACAATCTTCCAAGTTCTTCGTTTGTTCTTATCCTCCATATTTCATTTTCCTTGATTGCTCCAAAAATTCTTCTTAAAATCTTTCTTTCCCATCTCTGAAGCAGACCTTCTTCTCGTGTAGTCAATGTCCAAGCTTCGGCCCCATATGTCACTATTGGTCTTGAAACTGTTGTGTAAATTTTTATTTTGCCTTTTTTTGACACATTTTTGGACTTCAGGATATTCTGCAGGGCGAAATACACCCTATTTCCGGACATTATCCTAGCATCCACTTCTTCCGCTACATTATTCTCTTCCGTTAGGGGTATCCAATCTCTTAGGGGTATCCTTCTCTTTTAGGGTACCCAAATACTTGAATGATTTCACTTTCTCTAATTTCATTATTGCATTGTATATTGTATAGTCTATTGTTTTCTTTTGTAATGATTTGTCTTGTAGTTAGTTACATGGGTTTTGAGAAGATGAAGATTTCAAGAAATCCATCCTCTTTACATAGTTCAAGCCACTTTTCAATCAAACGGAATGGTTGAGTTTGAGACAAAGGAGCTTGAAGGGAATAAAACTCCCTACAATTCTAGTCTAATTGGATGTTTTTTCTTGTATTAATGCCCAGCTAGTGGGTGCCAAGTAGACACAGTAGTTTCAAGTAGCGTACTCCTTTCAAACTTTGAGATTGAATGAAAACACTAGTCTTGGCAACTCTTTTGTTTTGTATGGCCCCCACTGGAATCTTAGGGGACAACCTGTCGCTGCCGTACACGACACAATGGGCCATATGAATAAAAGTTGACATTTGCTTCATTTTCTATGAATAAACGTGAGCAAAACCTTTTGCTCATGCTCATCAAAAAAATAGTTTGAGCATTTGCTCAAAAGTGTTTGAATAAACTAGAGCATTTGCTCAACTTTTTAAGCAAATGCCTCAAAAAATGTGAGTCTAGTCTGAAGCAGCTTATCACCTTTTGCTCATAGTAAAATGGCTCAACTAATTCGTGTGAGGAAGAGGAAACTATTCCAGATACGATTACAACCAATGGTTGAGTGCTATAAAAAATCTTTTTAGATTCAATCATGATATATATCACCAATATTCCTACAAAAGATTGAATACAAAAGATAGCATCTACCTGATATAGAGATAGCCATCACAAATAGGAAATAGGCATTTAAGAAGATGAGAGTGTAGACGATTATAAGAAGATCTATATTATAAGAATATGCTGAAGATTATTATAAAGATGACATTTTTTCACGCTATTATTTCAAATTCTAAACTCAACTAACCTAAAACTCTATTCATAAATAGAAAACAGCAGACGACGCAAACACAAGCGGTGCCCCCTACTTGCATATTTAGCGCTTCCGTGAGCTATAAAAACAATGTAAGCGAATCAGATGATGAAAATCTTTAAAATAGAGTTCAGGAGCATAAGGTAAGAGTATAAGGTAGAGCTTATTCATATAAAAATGAGCAAATGCTTTTGCTTCTACCTTTTGCTCATGAGCAAAACCTTATGCTCAATGCTCTTGCTCATGAGCATTTGCTCTGGTTTTATTCATATGGGCCATTGTCATCTGCTCGCTCGCGTCAACTAGTCCCCCGTCAGCATGTCAGCTTCTGAAATAGCAGGTGACATCTTGTCGTTACCGTGCACGACAGCCCATGTAGAGCTTAGCCTTCACAACCACATCCTTCCACCCCTCTCGACATTCTGCTCTTCTTCTCCACTCTTCCTTACACCCAACGCAAACGCAAAGGCAAACGCAAATCCTCCTCCACATCGTCAACCCACCGCTTTCTTGGTCATCCTTGTAATCTTTTTCCTCCGGTTTTGCCTTCCACACCATTCTTGGCACCCTCCCTTCCGGCATTCTGCACACATGACCAGCCCATCTCAGCCTCATACTTTTCACAACAGATAAAATACTGGTCTCTTCGAACAATCTTCCAAGTTCTCGTTTGTTCGTATCCTCCATATTTCATTTTCCTTGATTGCTCCAAAAATTCTTCTTAAAATCTTTCTTCCCATCTCTGAAGCAGACCTTCTTCTCGTGTAGTCTATGTCCAAGCTTCGGCCCCATATGTCATTATTGGTCTTAAAACTGTTGTGTAAATTTTTATTTTGCCTTTTTTTGACACATTTTTGGACTTCAGGATATTCTGCAGGGCGAAATACACCCTATTTCCGGACATTATCCTAGCATCCACTTCTTCCGCTACATTATTCTCTTCCGTTATTAGGGTGCCCAAATACTTGAATGATTTCACTTTCTCTAATTTCATTATTGCATTGTATATTGTATAGTTTATTGTTTTCTTTTGTAATGATTTGTCTTGTAGTTAGTTACATGTGTTATGAGAAGATGAAGATTTCAAGAAATCCATCCTCTTTACATTGTTCAAGCCACTTTTCAATCAAACGGAATGGTTGAGCTTGAGACAAAGGAGCTTGAAGGGAATAAAACTCCCTACAATTCTAGTCTAATTGGATGTTTTTTCTTGTATTAATGCCCAGCTAGTGGGTGCCAAGTAGACCCAGTAGTTTCAAGTAGCGTACTCCTTTCAAACTTTGAGATTGAATGAAAACATTAGTCTTGGAAACTCTTTTGTTTTGTATGGCCCCCACTGGAATCTTAGGGGACATCCTGTCGTTGCCGCGCACGACACAGTGTCACCTGCTCGCTCGCGTCAACTAGTCCCCCGTCAGCATGTCACCTTCTGAAATAAAGGTGACATCTTGTCGTTACCGTGCACGACACAGTGTCACCTGCTCGCTCGCGTCAACTAGTCCCCCGTCAGCATGTCACCTTCTGAAATAGCAGGTGACACCTTGTCGTTACCGTGCACGACACAGTGTCACCTGCTCGCTCGCGTCAACTAGTCCCCCGTTAGCATGCCAGCTTCTGAAATAGCAGGTGACACCTTGTCGTTACCGTGCACGACACAGTGTCACCTGCTCGCTCGCGTCAACTAGTCCCCCGTCAGCATGTCACCTTCTGAAGTAGCAGGTGACACCTTGTCGTTACCGTGCACGACACAGTGTCACCTGCTCGCTCGCGTCAACTAGTCCCCCGTCAGCATGTCAGCTTCTGAAATAGCAGATGACATCTTGTCGTTACCGTGCACGACACAGTGTCACCTGCTCGCTCGCGTCAACTAGTCCCTCCGTCAGCATATCACCTTCTGAAGTAGCAGGTGACATCTTGTCGTTACCGTGCACGACACAGTGTCACCTGCTCGCTCGCATCAACTAGTCCCCCGTCAGCATGTCAGCTTCTGAAATAGCAGATGACATCTTGTCGTTACCGTGCACGACACAGTGTCACCTGCTCGCTCGCGTCAACTAGTCCCCCGTCAGCATGTCAGCTTCTGAAGTAGCAGGTGACATCTTGTCGTTACCGTGCACGACACAGTGTCACCTGATCGCTCGCGTCAACTAGTCACCTCCTTAGAGAGGAGACAAGTTGTCGGCGTCAACCGGTGACCTCCAACAACCGGTTTCAGAGGTGATACCCTGACGTGGGGACAAGTTGTCGGGGTGACACCCAGACATCTATTTGTGTTACAGAAACGTGCAGTAAGGGTCATTGCTAATGTGAATAGTCGTTATCATTGTGTGGATTTATTTAGAAAATTCACATTTGGCAGTACCAGCTATTTACATTCTTGAATGTCTTATGTATGTAAAAATTAATTTAGCAAGTATTTCTGTAAATAGCAACGTTCACAACCATTACACAAGAAATTCTGAATCTCTTAGAGTGAACCAGTGCAATTATGCAAATACATTGAACTGCTTTAAGGAGTTTGGTATAAGAGCTTAAAATAAGCTTCCTGCACATTTGAAGGAGCTAGAAGCGGGTAAATTTAAGAGAACCATGGAAAATATTTTAATAGAAAAATGCCTGTATAGAAAAGAGGAGTTTTTAAATTGAGGGTATTTTTGTTTGCTGTTTGTGTGCTTGTGTTTGAATTTTGATTTCTATGAATGTAAATACTATTTATTTACCATGTTTGATTTATTATGACGATGCTATGCATTTGTATATAAATGTTTTTCGCAATAAAGAAATCTTGAATCTCTTGAATCATCTACCCATGGTACATTATGGATATGAAATTGGTTCGTGTGCATAGTTTTTGAATAATGTTTTAAAGTTTGAAATAGCAACATTCATTTTGTTAATTCACTCTGTTAATCAAATAATTTTTCACAGCATCAGCTAGAAGACCAGGACGATCATTAAGGACAACGATACTGAATAGTTTATGTGTACATCGAAGGCACTTTCGCCTGGAGAATCTGCGGACCCTCGTTTTAGCTGACAATAAAATCACCAGGATACAACTCAGCACTGATGATGACGGATATTCATCACAGGAGAGTGAAGACACCGACAATGAATGGGTTTGTAACTTTCATTCATTAAATATATGCGAATACTAGCTGGCCCGGCGAACTTTGTACCGCCAAATTGTTGATGCATCTCATGACAAACTCTAGCTGGATGCACACCTCAAAATCTATAACTTATACTAACAATCCTCAAATACAGACCATCCTATTATTTTTTATTGATATTATTTTTCATGACCAAATAATCAGTTCAGCATACTCTTCCTTGTGCGTGTACGATAAAATCATAACTTAATTGATTCGCACATATCATTAATCGACGTGTAGTCACCCATTTAAGCTATGCTACCTTTTTGCATAGATCACATGTGCTCCCCCGTTCACTCCTTTCACTTACTCAAAACATGCAGCAGGGATTTAAAATTCTTATAGAAAATTGAAAGCGTGACCTTGGGAAATTGCTGGGAAATTTATTGCTTCACAAACTTTTTTAAATAATTGGTGAGTGACGGTGAACCCTGATGTATAATTGGAGAATAGAGGGTTTCGATAGAAATCAATGGCTCAAAATTGATTACTTTTATCAGTAATAACTTCAAATACCAACTTTTATTAAAAACTTGCAGGTAACTCGTGCTCCACAAGGATCCAAATGAAAACATGACCTAATAAAATCTTGAAGAATTGAAAATAGGTCTATAAGCATCCTCGGTAAATTAAGAATTAGAAAAGATCGATTAATAAGTCTGGAAAAGTAACTGAATATATGTGATCAATAACTAAAATATGTTATAAACTGTAACTGAATAAGTAACTGATATTTGAATAAGTAACTGGCTTTGAGGATTTCAATGGATTTCATTTATATAGATAATTATCCAACTCCAATATAAATAATTTACTATTAATCAATAATTCTAAACACCGAGGACAGCACAATTATTCGAAACAAAGCAATGTCTTTAGAGCATGTAAGTCTTAATAACCTGAGGCCGCACTGCTGGATGGTTACACACAAAACAGTCATTTTGTTTTTAGTCGGGGCGTTTAGAATAAAATCACCAGGATACAACTCAGCACTGATGATGACGGATATTCATCACAGGAGAGTGAAGACACCGACAATGAATGGGTTTGTAACTTTCATTCATTAAATATATGCGAATACTAGCTGGCCCGGCGAACTTTGTACCGCCAAATTGTTGATACATCTCATGACAAACTCTAGCTGGATGCACACCTCAAAATCTATAACTTATACTAACAATCCTCAAATACAGACCATCCTATTATTTTTTATTGATATTATTTTTTGAATATAGATTTTTGTGACCTCACTATAATGACAATAATTAAGGACTGAGAATATTGTGAAGTGAACAACTACAAGACTTGATCTATTTGGGACTATGTGTAACCTTATCTAAATTTGGGAGAGGAATAGCACAAGGTTACCTTATTTTCTCTCCCTATCATTTTATGTACTTATTGTATGAATCAATCAATAAAGAATTCGTTCATTTACTCATTCAATATAAATGGTTCATACTTACATTCATTTATTTTATTTGTTATGTATTCGTAGATACAATCACAAATCATATAAATATGATTAGGAAGGAACAACAGGCTTGGCCCAAAACTATTCCATTCCCTAATGTTGATAATAAATAACATGCTCAAAAAAATAAGTTATGTTTCCACTGTAAAACGTTCAAGACTACTGTAGTCTTAATGTAACATTGACTGTTCATAATTGTTTGGACATTCAAAGATAGCGTTTCAAAACTGGTTCTCTTTGAATTTCTTTTCATCTTCTAATAAATACAGGGTGGCCCACAAGTCAGTAGACGCTTGCAATTTTCAAGGTCAGCTGTTGTTACAAAGCTAACCACTCAGTTTACAGCGATCTTATATCTTGAGGAATTTAAAAATAAGAATATTCTTTACTTCTATTTATTTATTCATACAATAAGTACATCAGCAGAATGATAGGGAGAGGAAAAATAAGGTAACCTTGTGCTATTCCTCTCCCAATTTGTCTGTAATAAATTAATTCTTGGAGTTCTTCACTTCACAAAATGTTCAATCCTTGAGATTTCAAGGCTTCAAACCAAACATAGAAGAAATATTTTTTATTATATGACTAAAATTTGAAACATTCACATATTAGAAATAATGTTGAAGGAGGACCGAAAACAAACTCAACATGTTCAACTCCCAATATTACTTATTGGTTAGATTATTGAGGTATGTTGAATAATCTAAATGATTACCTCAAATACATCATTCTAACTACAATAATAATATACATGTTGTGTGTGTTATTTCATTATATGCATACTTGTCAACTGACTTATGGGCCACCCTGTATCGAGGGGGAAAATAGAAAAGGCAATCTAGAGAGTCTGTGAAATGATTGTATGAGAGGCATTTTTGATAGAATCAGCATAAAACGGCAACAGTGTGTTTAAGAAAAAGGTGAAGGAGATATCAAAAACTGGGGTGTTCTATACCTTGACAGCAAATTGAGACCATATAATGAGTCAAATATCGGGGCCCGAGCTTTGCTCGTTATTTTTATTTATTGATAAACAGAACACATTCTCTAAAATGATCGTGTTTATATTCCACAGCTGGCTTTATGTCATCTTATGAATTTCGGGGATGCGGTATTTTGATTTTTCACATACTCACTCGCTCACTCACTTTTTACTATACTCAGCTGTTTCAGCCAAGGATGAATTTATCCTTTTAATGTCGTTTAGCGAGTTTTCTCAAGGATGAGACCTAGTGCAATCGAATTTTTATATCAAAACCTACTATGTTCCAAATTTCGTGAAAATCGTTAGAGCCGTTTTCGAGATCCGTTGAACATAAATAACCAGATTTTTTAAAAAAATACAAGAAAAATACAGAAATTGCTCGTTTAATATAATAGGATTTGTTATCTAGTCTTGATATGCCAATGTTTTTTTGTGTTATGCTGTTTTCATGTTATCTGATGTTTGTTTTATTTCATCTGAAGGTGCTTACAGATTTACGCGCCGTGAACATGAACAATTCACTTTTAATCAGCTGATGCCAAGCTTTTCATATGGGTATCTTACCGTTTCTGTAAAAATACAGATATAATCAGACGATAAAAAGTGAATTGCTCATGTTCGCGGCTCATATATCTGTACGCACCTTTATAATTATTCACTTGACGAGATCCATGTATATATTTATATATTGTTGATAAATAAAACTATTCTAATTCTATTCTATTTGAATAATATTGGTCATAAAATCTCATGCTAAAAACTAAGGTTTGCACGGACTTCACGTTACATTTTTTAATTTTCTAGTTGAAAAAATATTTCATGAATATTTTAAAGTATACAACAAAATAGTCTATAGATTTTTATTTCAACTGAATTTCCGTTTTAAAGATTACATTGAAAGCTGGGTAACAGGACTAAAATATCATCCTGTTCTAACTGAATATTTATCACTCATGTAACACTATGTAAGTAGAAGCTAATAGCTTTTATTTGTATAAATACCTTACTGCTATGTCGTAATTAATTGTCCTAAGTGATTATTTAACAAGCAGTTCGTAATGGAATCAAACATTGAAGTGAATATTTATGTTTAGATTACTGTTTTGTGAGTACACCTAAGAAACTTCTAACGAAAAATCTGAAATTTTGACTAGGATCTTTATCGTCTATTGTATTTTTTAACTAGAGATTTAATATCTCCAATAGATCAGATACTTCCTGAATTCATAAATTGATACAGAAAATAAATTATGCTTCATGAAAATATCAAATGATTTCTTATCATGATCTTGATACATACAAATTTGCTTTATGAGTAGTTGTGAAGATTCAAATTTGATTCGACAGATAGTTCTGTTAAAAGTAGAAGTGTTATAAGGAACAAAAGTATTTAAGGCTGTGCAAAGGCTAAAAATAAACTTTCTACTCGTAAAGTTTTTCGATTTGTATATCATCAAGCTATCAAAATGAAAAAGTTTTCTTAGGATAGCATTTTTCCGATCATTACTTTTTGAGATATGAGCGCCTAAATTTTAAATTTTTGGGACAGAACATTTCAAATTCGGTAAGAGATAAATCCATGAGATTTAGAGGGTAGATTTTTCATGGTATTGTTGATCTAGTAAAACAAAACTTTTCTGAAAATATCAATTTTTGAGAAAGTTATTCTTTTCAAGAAAGTTACTCAACTAAAAGCTAATTTTGGTTATTTTTAGTAAATAGAATTACTTTCTCAAAAATTGATATTTTCAGAAAGTTTTTGTTTTACTAGATCACAATACCAATGAAAAATCTATATCTAAATCTCATGGATTTATCTCTTACCGATTTGAAATGTTCTGTCCCCAAAATTTAAACTTTAGGCGCTCATATCTCAAAAAGTAATGATCATAAAAAATATTTTCCTGAGAAATTTTTTTCATTCTGATAGCTTGATGATATACAAATCGAAAAACTTTGAAAAATATCACGAGTAGAAAGTTCATTTTTAGCCTTTGCACAGCCTTAATAAAATCAATGACTGACTTCAATTTCTCTCCATTTATCATCTCACATTATTGTACTTGAGTTGAAAATTGGTGCAAATCAAATAGATAAATAAATCGGTTTATTTTTTGTGTAGAAATCAGTGAGCTTCCTCCCCACATGGGCCTGCTGTCACGACTGTGGAACCTGAACACACGCGGCTGTAATCTGCAGGAACCCCTCAAGTCGATGATCGAGTCGAAGAAGTACAAGACAATGGACATCATTGGATACTTGAAGTCGGTGCTGGAGGATGCCAGGCCCTATGCGAGGATCAAGTTGATGATAGTTGGCGTACAGGGAATCGGCAAGACCTCGCTGTTGGAACAGTTGAGGCAGGAGGGGAGTGGCAGTTACCGCAAGAAACCAGTTGAG
Organism: Nilaparvata lugens; assembly: GCF_014356525.2. Classification (NCBI taxonomy): domain Eukaryota; kingdom Metazoa; phylum Arthropoda; class Insecta; order Hemiptera; family Delphacidae; genus Nilaparvata; species Nilaparvata lugens. The sequence goes on from NC_052505.1 coordinate 1,049,567, forward strand.
GTAAAGTGGAAATATTTTCAAAATTAATGACAATCTTAGGGTGCAAACACACTGAAAGCGTAGCGGAGCTGAGCGTAGCGTGGCGTTCTAGAGCGGAGCGTGGCGTGGCGTGGTCAGAGCGTTCATGATACACACAGGACAGGGGCGAGGCGTGACTTTTTGGCTCAGTCATCTCCAGGAACAATTCAGTTGAAAATTTGAATGAAAGCTGCACCCCCCCCCTTTACTTTAAAGATTATGTTTCATTTTGGACGATTATTTATCGAGCAAGATGACATCTAGTATAAGATAAGCTCACTATTCAAAATCCTAGAGTTGAAAAGTCTAAAACTTGGCTAAATCTCAAGCTCGGAAACTGCCCTCAAATTAATTGAAAAAATTGAAATGGAATTCTTATTCTTTATTGATTCATACAACAAGTAAATCATCAAAATGACAGGGAGAGAAAAAATAAGGTAACCTTGTGCTATTCCTCCCCAAATTTAGATAGGTTACCACAGTCCGAAATAGGTCAAGTCTTGTAGTTGTTCACTTCACTTAATTTTCAGTTCTTGATTATTTTCACAAAGTAGATTTTTAAATTTAGATGCTTCAAAACCAAACATGGAAGAAATAATAATTATTATCAATAACAAATCGCAAACAAAATAATAACTATCGTACGGTTTGCAACCCTGGCCCGGAAAGAAAGAAAGAAATATTTATTGCCAAAATCATTAAACAAACTTTACAAATGTGAAAAATATAAAAATTTTCATATACAATACATTGCAAAAACTTGAAATTAAAATATTTTCCATTTAAAAATCGATTATAATATTATCATTGGCGTTACCAGCAAAACTAAGTAGTTTGAGCGATGGCAACGAGTAATCAGTCGGCTATAATTAGTGGCTTGAGATTCAGTCGAAAATAGAAAAAATATAATAAAGAAAAAAGAAACAGTGGAACAGTGGAATCGCAGAAAATAGTGATGTCTTTGACCGTTTACTCCACCATCGTTTACGGGGAGAGGGAGAGTGATGATGCAGAAGAGTGGTGATAACCAATGCTAAATAGCATTACTGGAATCGCATGTTTTTGAGAATAACATTGAACGGATGGAACTGAATGCAGTAGTCTCTTTTTCAAGCTTGGCGCGCTCGCAAAAAAACGTTTCTCTTTTGGTTTCTTCACCTTTTTTGTATTTATTTTTAATATTTTCAATTTAATAATATACACATTACATATAAATTTCTGTCCAGTCATCGGCGAATCCAGAGATGACTGGACGCCTCGCCTCTGACACAGGAAGCGTCTGAGCGTCAAGCGTCAAGGGCCTAGATAATGGCGTTGTCTAGTTTGCACAGACATTAATTGTGAGAATAATTACTTAAAGTATTGGATATTAGCTAAGCATGTTAGGACAGAGTGGGTTAATGAAATAATTAACATAGATCGTCGACTATTTGTTGAATATCACCATCTGTTTGATGTGTTAAGAAAGCATGAGCCCCGATTTTTTGAGTGCCTGCGAATGTCAACTTCAACCTTTGATTATATTTTGAGAAGAGTGAAGCCTGATTTGGATAAACAACTCACTAATTGGAGGAATCCAATATCTGCTGAAGAAAAACTTGTATTTAGAAATTAATTACAAAGTTTAAAAGTTTGTGTTTCTTCAATGGTTCCAATTTTTTTAAATAACTCAATATTATTCGTTACAAATGGCAATTGAGTGGAATATTTCTACTAATTTATTAATTCAATTGAAATTATATATTTATAATTATATCAATTGAAATATATTTTAGAGCTGTGAATAACAAATAGTGAGAAGGCTTTTAATTTTGTATTCACATTTTTTAAATAAGTGCAATATTTCTAAAGTTTTTATTTATTGTGATTCATTAGAGTATAAAATCAACCTTCAAAATTCAAAATTTTAAATCATCATTTCTAGACCGAAAATCAAGTGACGAAGCAGTGTGTGACTATATAACCTTATCTTTTGGACAACATTAACATTTTATCAAAATTTTTGGAGAGAAATAGTACAGGCTTAGCCTAGTTTTTCCTCCATGTCATAATTGTATTATGATCATAGTATTTTATACAATAAATAAATAAAATAAATAAATAGAAACAAAATTCAAGCCATCCAAATTCAAAATGTATAGTTTCATGTTTATTTTGGACTAAAATGTTATAAAAATTTTACAAGTGAAATTCTAACCTTATCTTGGACTTTGTCACCTATAAATTTGGAAGGAAAATAGCACAAGGACTACCTTATTATTTTATCTACCTAAATCAAATCAAATCAATTTTTATTCAATGATATCACTTACATGACAGATTCAATTATACAAATGATATTACAGATCATTGAATACAATACTGTTCGCTTAAGAAAAAAGAATCTTGTCTGCAAACAGGAGTGAAATACATTCAGAACTCAACTAAAAATGCTTATCTATAAACTCAAATGAAAATACTTATCTTAATGAAATTTAATTATCTTAATATTCATCCCACTCACACACACACACACACACACACACACACACACACACACACACACACACACACACACACACACACACACACACACACACACACACACACACACACACACACACACCATGGAGAAATCATAATTAATTTTTAAAAAAAATTGAAAGAATTGAATTGAAACAAGTGAATGTCAAGGGTATTCATCTAAGAATGACAAAAAGCTCATTAATCTCAACCGGAGAATGATCCATCAACCATAGGTGTAATTTAGATTTGAAAGATTTAAGATTATTTGAATTTTTAATCTCGACGGGTAGACTATTGAAAAATTTAGGACCCAAGAAAATGAAACTCTTTTGAAAGAGAGTGCAATATGATCTGGGTGGAATTATTAACCCTCTAGTATTACCTCTTGTATTATAAGCAACATCCGCACCTCGATTGCCACTTAGCCTAAAGAATATGGAAAGAACTTTGAATGCATATAAATGACGCAGAGGCAATATAGATGTTTCTCTGAAAAGGGGGTAAGAGTGAGCACGTCTACTTTCACCACAGATAACTCGAATAAAAGCCTTCTGCAATATAATAATTGGCATAAAATGTGATACATATTTCGAGGACCAACAAGAAATACCACAACTCAACCTGGACTGTACAAATACATGTTCCAAATAATTTTATTTGGGAAAACATTTCTGATGTAATAAAACTTAATAGAAGGAAGCAAGATCTTTTCAGTTTCCTGATATGCAAATTCCTATGATATTACATAAGTGTCATTTTCATTGTAAATAAATAAATAACACTAAGGTGAAATGGATTAGAATAGCCTTATTTTTGATTTCAAAGTGCAGTAGATGAATGTTTCTTTTGAATAATCAAATAATACACATTACAGGGGAATTTGGGCAAACATTAAATTAATATACTAGTGTACTAGATGGTGGGAAAATTTAGTAGAACAAGTGCATTATTATGTACAAGAGTAAACCACTAGTATGTGAATTAGTAGGGCACTCGCACTTTGACGCTCCGCTTGTAGATGCTCCAAAAAACAAACCAGCTTGTTCCAAAGTTTGACGCTCCGCTCCGCTCCGCGAGTAGACGCTTCCAGTGTGTCGCAGTTCATTACTTAACATGATATTGTTCACGACGCTCCTCAACGCCACGCCACGCTCCGCTCCGCTTCCAATGTGGTTGTACCCTAAGATATTGGTCGCAAGAAATCAGTCGAGGTAGAGTAGAGTATTTGCATAATTCATTCCAATCACAGATTGAATTGAATTGAATTTTAATGTTTCCGAAAAAATACAATGTAGCATACAAATGTAAAAAAACACATGTACACAAACTTAAAATAACAAACTTAAAAAATAAAATAATAGAACCACGCTCACATGAACCTAAAAGGTTTGTTCGTGAGTTGAGTTGAATTATAAATTAAATATTGAAATGAAAGAAAGGAGTTCTGAATTTTTAGCCGACTATAAACAAAATAAAACATCTTATAATAGAAAGTAATTATTAAAAGAAGAATTACAGTTTAAAAAGACATATTGAAATTATGTGATTGTTATATAGGAAAAATGAAACAATAATAAACAGGGCACTCATACCATCACATACACACAGGAGGGGCACAAGCACTCACACATACACCACACAAACACAGCACACTCACACAACACACACACCAACACGCACATAGCACATAGTACAGTACTATGAATGCAAGGATGAGCACTATCATAAGTACAACGATCTGAGGAGACTGGAGCAATCGTCATCGTTTAAAGTGGCTAACCACGATTGGATTGCTCTCTTTAAACTTGAATGAGCAGTTGCCAGGTCGACTGATGCTAGGAGGCGCATCACGAATTAATAAATGTATTAATATGTTACATTCCTGTCACAAGCAACCCGAGAATTACGTTCAGCCCTGACTGATGTAGTAGAGAGCTTCTTGTAGGGTAAGGATGAGAAGTGCAATTTTTGAAATGAATTTTATTTTTGAAAGCAAAGGAAAGTGCGGATTTAATGAAAAGTTTTTTTATAGTGAGAACATTGAAAAGGAGAAAAAGACTATTAGAAGAGTATGTTCTAGCCAGGCCCAACCCGGCCTTAATTATGGCTTTTTGACTTATTGCAGGTTCTTTAATCAAAGTATCAAATGCATATTTGTCGCAAGAAACTAGTCGAGGTAAAGATAAATGTTTCAAAATTAATGTCAACCTCAGATATTGGATCAACAAAAGATTTAAGCTAGCTCAATTTCGTGTTATCGTGTAGGCACGTTAAACTGTCGGTTCTGGCTGAAGTTTCACAGTAGTGAAGCCCATTAAGTTAGAAATTTAGGCTCAACATTTTCAAGATTAAACCTCTTTCTTTACAGCTCTTACATTCTTACATATTATTTTACTTTACATGTAAGTGTGTTCAGCAACATAAGTATCATGTACAAGTTAATCATATCGTTATAAAATTGCACATTATCATGTGTTGTGTACTTTATCACTTTCCCAATGTCAGTCAGCGTTGCCACCTTGATCGGAAATTTTCCTGAAAGGTAAGCTTGGTCAGGAGCAAGGTCTATAAATACAGGTCATGACACTCGTGTTCCTTATGGAGCGGCCATTTTATGGGGTCTTTATGGCGGTACATTTGAAAATCCAATATAATTCAATTTACTCGTAACAAAATTATGCATTTTAAGAACAATATTCTGTTTTCATAATATGTGATATGTGAATTCAGGTTTTCAATTTTTTAATCATGAAATTTCAATAATAAATGCTTCAATTATTCATTTATTCATTATTGAAAATAGTTCTTATTCTTGTAACTTAGGGATTATGATTCATAAGGCATTGGGATAAGACAGAAATATGCGAGGCCAACTTCAAAAAGAGTTTTAAATCTCAATTAAATCTAAAAATTAACAATTCAGTTCCTAGTCGGAATCTAAATATTATTATTCTGTCGGAAGAATTTATTTTACAATATTCAAAGCCAAGCAATATCCCATGAACAACATTACACATAATGTTGTTCAATCTATAATGATAGCAGCTGATAAATTTGAAAATTGGTGAACTAGAACCCCTTAAAATGGCGATTTTGCAATGCATCACGGGACTGTTATATACAAAGAGTCTTCTCTTATATATAATAAAAAACAAAAATAACTTCAGACTTCGAGAGACTATGTATGATTTGAGACCATCTAGCATTACTTTTTAGAATGATCGTACAGTGTTGGACGTGTGCTGTAGGCAGTTTGTCTTTGTAGCTAAAAGACTACTGAATCATATACCTTTTGATTTTGTCAATTCCAGATTAAACAGTAGAACTAGGCATGACTTGGATAAATGTATTCAAGCTCAATGAAAAACTATTTTTGATACAAGTAAAATTCATTTACTATAGATCCTATACTTTCTGTATTGATCAAAGATTCTCCTTCCAAAGTTATAATAACCTTTAGAAATAACAAATATAAAACTTTTTTGTAACTATTGAATATGTATCTTTTGTAGTGAATACCTTTCCCTCTTATTTTCATTGTTTTTTGAACTGATTCATGAATAAACTACGGATTTTCCATTTCTTTTTATATTGTATATAAATTTCAATATGCTAAGCATAGTGGATACTGTTTACATAAATTATATGCTATGATATCATCATTATAATCATGAGTTGTGCTGCTGTCAATTTGTAATTATATTTGTACATTTCTATTTTCACGAATTATTGCAATTAACTTTAACTGTCTGTATATTTAATATTAATTTCTCTCATTTTATAGAGTAGTTTTTCAAAAATCTGTTTCCCTCGATATTGTTATATGTTATTTATAGCGACTCATTCCTGCGCTCAGGTTAAACCTTTGCAGGGATTTTTTCTTCTCAATGTGTCTTGTGAATTGTCATATAAGGATTAGGTTAGACAAGTTTTGTGAAAGTGTTGTATTTTATACTGTAAATTTGTTTTTTGAAGAATAAATTTTTTTTTGTGTCATGACCTGTATTTATAGACCTTGGTTAGGAGGTGGTGGGTCAGCACATTCTCGTGTCTTGAAGAAAAGTGTCTTGAAGTATCAACAAGTTGAATACTTTGCACACGTTCACCTGGATATCAATTGATTGTAATTATATTGTTTTCAGCACTGGGCTAAGAGAATGGGAAATAAGAACATCAATGTGAAGACCTCGCGAGGCACTAATATGTCCACCGTTGGAGTGGATATTGGCGACTGGGTCTATGAGAAGAAAATTCGAGGCCAGTCCTCTCATGGTCCATGTGTTTTCAGGTACGTTAACACGACTCTCCTTATTGTTAGATTCTATTAAGTTCTTTCATTAATAATTGTTGGCATGTGTCGTGCTTCTTTATTCACATTAATATCGTAAAAATCTTCCTTTATTTTCAGTTATGAATATACTTCAATGTTAGTAGGTCTACAGGTACAATTAAAAATCTGTATAAATTGAAAGTAGCTTCCAGATTTAAATTAAATCATTCTTTTTACAAACAGTGGTTTCATTCTTATGGCTGGCTTTCAGTGGCAGAGAAAAATAGAATATTGATCAATGTTACTTGAGATAATTATTATTAAACGAAATCCCAATTAAATGCTGTGAATCACCCCGAAGACTTCTGGGTAGTCACCCCAAATATTGACAACAGGGTAAACAGCTAGATGGAAAGTCGATGAGCGCTACTATACAAAAATTATTTGTCAGCCCGGGAATCGAACCCAGTACCTCCTAATTGCCGGTCAGGAATGCTCACCCTCACACCAAACAGACAATCTCTGGACAGCGCTCATCGAATTTCCATCTAGCTGTTTATCCTGTTGTCAATATTTGCAGTAGCAGAAGTCTTCGGGGTGATTCACAGCATTTAATTGGGATTTCGTTTAATAATAATTATTCATTAATTAGCATTTGAACAAATGCAACTTCCAATTTATTTCCATCTGTATACTTGAGTTACCTATATGCAAAGTAAACTTTTTAAAATGTCAATTAGAATAGAGAGCACTAATTATTGGAGAAGGAATATTTACATTCATTCATTTATTACATTCCTTAATCACAACATCAAATTAATGATTGGGAGAAAATCAACAGGATAAACCCAAAACTGTTCCACTCCCTAATTTAGATAAAAATAGTCCAAATGAGGTTATGAAAACACTTGACTTAAACAAAAATTTACAGTCCAAATATACATTATACTAAAAATTTTGTATCTCGGTTGATCAGAAAGATGAAACAAATTATTATTACACTTGAAAATGCATTAATAAATTGAAAAATATTAAAAAACTTGATAAATTTGAAGCCAGAAAAATCACAAAAACATTCACTATCAGCATATGATCGTACTTTTATATGATATTATTTAGGCCTACTTATATTACTACCATGAAGAAAAAATATCAGTTATCCCATGGTTTAGGTCGTTTATGTTCCAAATTCCAAGCCGATTATTTGTCAACCCAAGTCGGATATTGTAGACTACTGTCTGTTATCACTGTTTTGTTGGGGTGAGAGTATAAGAAGGGCACAGTATGAGAGACTACCAGCGTCACATAGCTTCACAAGAAAGAACTACTAGGACTATCATTTTGAGTTAACATTGAAAGCTGGAACATAAACGCCCTAAACCATGGGATATACTCTCATGATATATTTTCTCCATGCTACAACGGTACTTGAATTATGAAACATAGAACCTTTGAAACTATGAAACATTGCAACATTTATTTGTACATTCTATTATGGCTTGCAATATAAATGTATTTTTAATTTTATCGTATGTGGAAAGCCAACTTTACTAGTTGACCGAGCGAAGTGAGGTCTAAGATTCAAGTCGACGGTTTGGCATTTCTCTTAATGTTCAAATGTTTATATTGTTTATATATTGCGCATTTACGGCGAAATGCGGTAATAGATTTTCATGAAATTTGACAGGTATGTTCCTTTATGAATTGTGCGTCGACGTATATACAAGTTTTTTTTTGGAAATTTGGCATCTCAAGGATAATATAAAAGAAAAAAGGAGTCTCCTTCATACGCCAATATTAGAGTAAAAACCAGACTATAGAATTATTCATCATAAATCAGCTGACATGTGATTACACAGATGTGTGGAGAAGCCAGGATACTGTATTGTATAAGGTCTATAGTTTCAATCAAAGACCTTGAAGAGGTATGAATCTTTAAGCTGGGTTTACACCAAAGTTATTAACATAATGTTAATAACTTAATCCTCATAGATTCTATTAGATTGAACGGAAGTTGACAAACACACATCTCCATCATGTGTATGATAACTATGTTCAATCTAATATAATCTATAAGGATTGAGTTATTAACATTTGTTAATAACTTTGGTGTAATCGCAGCTTTAAGGTCTTTGTTTTTAATATTTTGTTTTGCAGTCATGGTATTATTATGCGTGCCCATCATTATCAATATTCTCACCTTCAAAAAACCTAATTTAATAGGTGATTAAAAATAAAAAATGAACTAAATAATGCTGGAGAAATTATAACATTTTTGATTGTAAAAAAATAATTTTCATCAGATAGAAAGATTATCACGGAACTGGATGAATTATAGTATATGGAATACAAATTCAAACTTGAACTGAGTTTGTTAACATTTAAAACAAGTGACACCTGTTCTAGTTGATTCAGTTGAATGACAATTCACAGTTAAATCATAATTTACTCTTAAAAACTGTTATTTGTTTTCTCCAAGATAAGAAACTCACTTATGTTGATAAACTCAGTTCACGTTTGAATTTGTATCTCATATGATAATTTATCCAGTTCCGTGATAATCTTTCTCTGATAAAAATATTTCTCAACTATTTAATTTTTTATCAAGAATATTATAATTTCTTCAGCATTATTTAGTTCATTTAATCATTTTTATTTTATTTTAAAACACCTGTAACCGGTGATGGTATTTTTAAACCCTACACCACACCTGATATCATTTCTGTAACCGGAGACATATTTGTCTCTATTGAGTTAACCTTCCAAAATATGAAATAATATAAGAATACATGTGATTCGATAGTCATTCTTGCAGACTATACCACCGCTGGCCACCAATGTAAACGGAGGGGGGTTGTTTCTTCTCTTCTATAATATCTACTAAAGTTTAGTGCTATCAATCCATCTACCGGTATTTGAATCCTCGATTGGTTGGGAGCTTCTAGTGGATTCGTTCATTAAAATGCACAGATTATCCTCATTATCTAATTGTCACCTATTTTAGCAACTAGCAACTACGAGCCAGGAACTTCATTGAAAATACTTTTAAAATTTAACCTCAGGTTTATTGAACTCATCAACAAATCAATAGAAATCATGTCAAATTTTAAAACAGAGTTACTCAGTAACTGATTTAGAAAAATAAGGTATATAATTTCAATCTATACATTCTGGGAACCTGCTAACTTGCTGCATTTAAATTTGGGCCTCGGTCATTCTACGAAATTAAATTTTGAGCTTAATAAGAAAAACAACAAAAGTTAGCACACTCACCATTTTAACAATATTCAAACTTGGACTCTTCAGAAACACTCACATACGCTTTATAAAACTCACTATACTTAAACTCACACGCACAAAAAATTTCCTGATTCTACTCCTACTAACTCTATAAAATTTGGTTTCCTATTCGACTGGATAAAAATTACTAATAACTGAAAACATAACAATTTGTCCCTCTGAATGGGAAATGGGCCCATTCAGAGGGACCGAGGCGCGCCGCACCGTTACATGATTTCCCAGTTACGTTCTCAATTCCACCTGTGGCCTTTTCACTGAAATTATTCCCCCTCCACGAGCGTTGAGCCTAACTTCCAGTGGAAAAGCCAAAGCTGCAAAAAGTTCAATGCTCGTACAATTTTCAAATACAGTGGCTTTTTCGACATGAAATTGAAACTGCACTTGGAAAATGCACGAAAATGCTTTAAATTTTGACAACTAGGCAACAAGTTAGCAAATTCCAACAAGACAGAGTCAATTCTCACACTAAAAACGCAGGGTTCAACAAACAGTAAAATCAAAGTTCATTCCAGTTCAAAACCTGAAAAACAAATATAAGAAACACAAAAACAACTACAATAATACCCACTCAATATCACACTATTACACACCTAATATATTTATTTTTCAAATGTGAGAATGTTGATACTGATGTGCACGCATCATAGAAAAATATTGAAACTCTACCTTATAGACACGGCCAGACATCTGTGTAATGCATGCAATGAATAATCCACTTGTCAACTGATTGATTATGAATAATTCTATAGTCTGATTAATCCTATCTTCAAAGAAGATGATATATAGTGATATCAGAATATGGAGGAGTTCCTTTCCTTTCATATACTTAAAATGCAAAATTTCAAAAAAACCTTGTGTATACATCGACGCGCAGTTGAAAAAGGAATATTCCTGCCAAATCTCATCGAATTCTATCTACGCGTTTGGCCGTAATCGCGTTACATACAGACAAAAGAAAATTCGAGTTGAAACATAGACCTCACTACGTTCGGTCAATAAGAGTATTTCAAGCCTAGATGGAGCATTAGCTGAACTACTAGAATCCAAGAAATGTGAAATAAAATGAACAATGTAGATAACGCCATTGCTTGATGAAAATAACATACTGTTAAAAAATGTATATTACTTGTAATCAATACACCTTCATAGCACTGCAAATAACTCTGTGAACTCTTTACTAATAATGTACTTATTAATAACTCTTACTATAACTAGTAGTTCTGCGAACAGTAGACCTCGCTCATGAATACAACTTTTAATCTAATGAGAAGGGCCAGTACAATAAGTTCAGAATATTGCGAAGATTTAGCCATGTCATCTATTATTTTCTCCATTGATAGTGCTGGAGACACTGGACTTATCAAGGAGGTACCTTTATATCAAATACATACCTTTTAATTGGAAAATACTAAGAAATTTTCAAAAAACCACAGATTCATTGATACTTAGAAAGAGCGGTTTTGGTTTTTATCAGAGTTTATCAGAGATTGACAATGGTGTAATCACCGAAACCGGTCTTTCTAAGTATCAATAAATATGTGGTTATTGACAATTTCTTAGTCTTTTTCATTCATTATGAATAATTACCACAATATCGACTTCTCAACTACTAAAAAATTAACCTTTATACCTTTACATACATTTTTTTCTACACTGCATTATTGGACTCCAATACAATAAAGATTTAAAAAAAATTATCATCCAATTAATTTGATAAATCAATTTAATATATAAGATGATTCAATTTAATCATAATAATCTATTTTATAATGATATATAGAATAAGATAAACAATTAGTATCATCTGTAAAACAAATTTGGTAGGAACGAGATTTGAACCTGGTTCCCAAAGTGTGAGAAGCCACGGTCTACCAACTTGGTCACCATGTGCTCGTAACAATAGCTGCAAAAAAGTATGAACATGAATTGCTTTATCTTCAAAGACACATCCTTTCTGGATAGAGGTTAGTCTACGGGTTTTTTTAAATTACAAGAAAACCAGAGGTCTTATCAAAAATTGTTACACATACGTTTCTGCGCCTTGTTTCAAAGAACTTGCATACCAAATTTCATCCAAATCGGACAATAACTGCGACTGTAACTGCGGTGCAAACAAACAAACAAACAGACAAAAGCCGATCAAGTCGAAACTAAGACCTCAGCTTCGCTTCGGACAACTATTTAAATGAATTCTTATAACTCTTTACTTTTACTAATAATCTCTGTGAACTTTTCATTAAGTATGTTAATTTTCTGTGCAGAACGTGGGACTTTGGAGGGCAAAGAGAGTACTATGCTACCCATCAGTACTTTTTATCTAAGCGAAGTCTCTACCTGGTGGTTTGGAGGATCCCAGACGGACAAAAGGGCATTTCAGAAATAATGCAATGGCTAGTCAATATTCAGGTACACGAATTCTGTTATTTGAATGTTAATAATTTTTTGCCGTCTCTTATTAGAGATTCTATAAAGATTCACTGTTATCTAAGAACAGGAGAATGTACAGTCCGCGTCCTGTAGCTTTGCTTATCAACGGAAGGCAGCTAGACTAAAGTACTACCCGTTCAAAAACATCCAACATTCTTGAAAATGTATCTTTCCATAAGCAACAGATTCTCTTTTGTATCTTCTCAAAAGCAACTTGTTGCATCCGGAAAGATACACATGGAGCTTCAATATATCTTTCCATAAGCAACAGCTACCCTTTTGTATCTTCTCAAAGGCAACGTGTTGCATTCGGAAAGATACAGAAGGTGCTTTAAGGACTCGCCACACCAAGCTCGCCAGTACCGCCGAGGTAGTACCGCTGGTGGTAGTTTTCTCGGCTGAGCACGCCACACCGAAAAACGTCCGCTAGCGGTAGTCTCCGAGTAGTGAGTCTAGTAGTGGGGGGAGGGAGTCCAACTACAGTGTTGTGAGTGAGACGTACTAGTTGCGTTGTGCTGCAAGGAGGAACGCCGATGAGTCATCACTCTGTGCGCATGCGCTACCTCTTCGAATCGCCTGCCATGTATTCAGGTTGAGTGCGCCACACTGCTCGCTTTGTCCGCCGTACTACCTCTCAGCGAAGTTTTGTTGAATCGCCTAGCAGGCGTCGTAGGTGGTAGTGCGCCGTACTACCGCCGCGGTAGCGAGCTCGGTGTGGCGCGATCAACCTGAATACATGGCTAGCGATTTTCAAAACTTCGCTACCGCCGCGGTAGCGAGCTTGGTGTGGCGTGCCCTTTAATGTATCTTTCCATGAGCAACAGATGCTCTTTTGTATCTTAGCAAAGGCAACGTGTTGCATCCGAAAAGATACACAAGGAGATTTTTGGAGTTTGGTCCTTTTAGCACAACACAGCCTATCAGCTGACATTCGTTTAACATGCTGTTTCAATTGTTGGTGATACATTGCAACTTTCTCATAATTATGAAGAATCTCTTTGTGTAGGGAGCTTCCTCCACCCTAGGGTCTCTGAATGATTGAGTCACACACTAATACTGATTTGTAGCACACATTAAACGAAGAATTTAACTTTGAAAACTTATACAACTCTAAATTTTAAGGAGCCTATTTCAATATAAACGACACGCAGACAAATGATTTTGCAGTGCCGTGAATATCACCCCGCGAACCATACCTTGCCTAAATTCCGGTTCAAAGTCATGGGGACAAAGCTACGGGATGCATACTGAAAATTGGCTTGAACTTCAATAAATTCTCTTGACATATCGAATTACATGAAATAATTGAATAAGAAGTGGCATTAAATGAAATCTTAAATTTATATGCTACTTGTTAATATAGGATTCGAATATTTATTGATTGATATTAATTAGTGTATTCAGACTATTCAGATTGGAGGCTATCATTTAAATTACCTGTAAAATCTGACAAAGCATTTATTGGAACGGTTCCACTTGTTTTTCGTTCCGCTACTACGTAGACATCATGTCGTCATCATGTCTGTCTGTCTGCGCGCTGTGTCTTTTGTGCGTCTGCGCTGACCAGTGACGTCGCAGTCGGTTCTTCAACACTGCTTCAATCAAGCTGGTTTTCTATACCTTTATTCGTACTTTTTCGTCGGATTATTTGCCGTTCGATTTTTTTGGAATTTAATCTTGTCTTTAGGCATCTTACTTTTTAGATATTTGCTACTTTTTCACCATACGTTTGTAAACGTGTTGTTCGCGGCTGTCATTTCCGCCTTCCCTTTTTGTTGCTACCGCCTTTTGCTTTTTGCTGTTTGTCTTTTCATGGAGGTCGTCGGGTGTGCGTATCTTGCGCCCGGTCTAAACCTTTCATCTGAATTCATCGGACCTACAGAACGTTTTTAAAGTGTGAATTATTCTTCAAATTAATTCGTTTGTTCTATTCTTCAAGTGTGATTCAATTATTCATCGAGTTCTTCACTCAGTTACTTTGATAAACTTTGTCAAGAATTGCAACCTCGTGTGAGCATTCATCACTACTTATTTGATCTACAGAACGTTTTTAAAGTGTGAATTACTTCTGCAGATTAATTCATTTATTCTATTCTTAAATTGTGATTAAATTATTCATCGATTGCTTGCATATTGCTTTGATAAACTTTGTCAAAAATTACAACCTCGTGTAGGCTTCAGTTGCCATTTTTCTACAATTGGCTTCACCTCGTGAAACTCAAACTTTCAAGTGCATCATCTCTACCGTTTGGAAATCAATCCAAAAATTCCACAACTTGAAGATCGGATTATTCGTTTGGAATTCTACTTGCTCCAGCCTACATTTCCACTGGGGATTCGCCTGCTGTAGTGGACGTTTCCATGCTTGTCATCGCATGGCCGATCACTTCATCGCTTGCTGATGTCCTGTTCCTGTTGGTATTGCGGAGTCATTGCCTGTCTGCCTGGCCGCATCTCCTCTTCAAAATTTTTATTCAGGTTATGTAATTTGTTCTATTCAATTTTCATTTACATATATACTTATTGATTTATTAATGTCTATCTTGACATTCAATTCACTGAGGCCACCGACGCCTACTTATTATTTGGTTAATGTCTATCTCGACATTCAGTTCACTAAGGCCACCGACGCCTACTTATTATTTGGTTAATGTCTATCTTGACATTCAATTCACTAAGGCCACCGACGCCTATTAATTTATTGGATTTGACAGCTACCCTTGGCTTTACAAGTGATTTTCTGAGGCCACTGACGCCTATATAATTGTATTCAATAGTAGCAACTATTAATTTATTGGATTTGACAGCTACCCTTGGCTTTACAAGTGATTCACTAAGGCCACCGACGCCTATTAATTTATTGGATTTGACAGCTACCCTTGGCTTTACAAGTGATTTTCTGAGGCCACTGACGCCTATATGATTGTATTCAATAGTAGCAACTATTAATTTATTGGATTGACAGCTACCCTTGGCTTTACAAGTGATTTTCTGAGGCCACTGACGCCTACTTATCGTTCTATTGATGTCTTTCTTAATGATTCACTAAGGCACCGACGCTACTATTCATTGGATTTGACAGCTACCCTTGGTTTACAAGTGATTCACTAAGGCCACCGACGCCTATTAACTTATTGTCATTTTTTAAATTAATATTGTACTTTACAGCAAGAACCTTCATTATAGCACTCAATTTATATTCATTTCAGGTATCATTAATACTACATTTTCAATTATTGTCAGGCTTCAATGGTCATTATGTCATTGACCTAATTTCATTTAAATTTTGTATTTCTCTACATTATTTCACATGTTGTAATTTTCCCAAGATATTTCACTTAATCTACTTACAAATGTTTTGTATGTGGCCATCTGCCTATTATTATTAAAGATTCAAAGACTTAAAGACTTAAAGATATTAACTTAATCTACTTACAATTGTTTTTGTATGGGCCATCTGCCTATTATTAGTAAAGATTCAAAGACTTAACCTACTTACAATTGCTTTTGTATGTGCCATCTGCCTATTATTATTTTATTGATCTCAAGATATTTGACTCAATGTTTTTTGTATGTGGCCATCTGCCTATTATTATCTTACTATTATTAAATCTTATATTGTTGATTCATTTAGTCTTTTATTGGCGTACTTACCACACTTCAAGCTATCAGTATTTTTATGCACAGAATTCAAAGATTTATTTGTAGGTATTTATACCAACTATCATCCACAGTCCACTGCCCTGCCCTTGGATTCTGTCATTACCTGTAATAATTACTATAAAAATTTACACGAAATTTCAATAATTACATCTAGTAATGTGCTTCAATAAATGCAGTGAAGTGTTGAAGCTGAAAGCTGAACTATAAAAGTTTTAAAGAAATGTATTGAGTCCCTCCCTTTTTAAGCTCTCTCTTTCTATTTGAGTACTTTATCTTGATTATGCACTCTTCACAGATGGTTACAAAAACAGCAAGCAAGTGCAATAGTCTGTAGGTGCACTCTATCATTCTCGCTATATGTTTACTTACTATATACATATATCCTGTAATTTGGTGTAGGCATATCTTGCTTACATATTTGGTGGAGGCGCCGGGTATACCTGGTCATATGGGACATATATATGAATCATATATTTATCTCATATTGATCAGGATTTTAGAGTTTTAATTTAGAAAAGTTTAATGAACAGTGTTTTTGTCTTTGAACAATTTTTGTCATCGACAGAAAGTTGTGATCTGATATGATAGCCCT
>NC_052505.1:1066441-1101918 GCF_014356525.2 Nilaparvata lugens
AGAAAGCAGCTGTTTTCCAGTCCCTACGTAGATCTGAAAGACATAGTTTGCAGACGACTCTCGTCTGACGTCAGAACAGGTTACTTTCCGGCCTAGGCCGGAAAGAGTAGCCTTTCCAGCCGCTAACATTGAACTAAGAAAGGTGATCAAAAAACTTTTCATTATTTGTGTTCATTATTCAATAATTAAAACATTTATAATAATATCATCTTATTGTCATTTGAAAGAATAAAAAAGTATAAACTCAACCTCCCACATAATTGAACATCATCTTTTAGGTTATTTGGACAAATCAGAATAAAAAATAAAAATACTTGAGGACAATTTCCTGATATTCAGATTACCTCAGATTTGTTAGAGAGCTATCACCTTCCACTTCTGCTTTCGGAAGTGCTTAGTAAACAACTATTCTCATATATATATATATATATATATATATATATATATATCATATATATTGTTTATTTTTGTATGTGGCGAAAAATAGCGTTCGCACCACGGGCAATAATGTTTTTCCAGCTCTCAATCTTTTCTAGTCCTCGGCCTACGGCCTCGGACTTGAAAACCGATTTCGAGCAGGAAAAATCTTATTTTCTGCTCTAGGTGCAAAATATACTATTTTTGTTTAATAAAATATAATTGATCATTTTAAACGATAATGAACAGTTGATATTACATTAATAAACCTGTATCAGCTACCGTCTATAGAAGGCATTAAAAAAACAGAGGATCGGCAACGTTTTTCTCCTATCTTTATCCCCTATCATTATAACGTAGACCTCACTATAGTGGCATGTTTCCTATTGTGGCTGAGTATATCACACCGTTTTTGAAGCAGCTCCTGATTCATCAATATACGTCAGCATGCACAATACATATGACTATACACCATGAGTATCCCGAGATCCCTAAATAGTCACCTGCAGTGATCCCTGGTCGTGATGTCAGGGCGTTTATGTTTGCTGATGATCTAGCAATACAAGTCAAGTGTGAGAAATTATTTGACAACATAAATTTCCTTAATTTTATCAATGCAACTATCGAAGACTGGACAGCTGCAAACTCTCCGTCTCAACAAAGACAAAACACTGTTGTTAAAATTTGATTTAAGTGACCGATGTGATATTGATCATGTGAAGTTTCTAGGCATCACATTACAAAATAATTTAAAGTGGGAAAAGCATGTCAGCTTACTGTGTAGTAAGGCGTCTAGAGATATTTTTATGCTTAGCAGATTAAGGCATATTATTAGTCTTGATGTGTTGATTGCTGTTTATCTATATATATATTAATATATATATATATATATATATATATATTATATATATATATATATATAAAAGCGAAATGGCACTCACTCACTGACTGACTGACTCACTCACTCGCATAACTAAAAATCTACCGGACCAAAAACGTTCGAATTTGGTAGGTATGTTCAGTTGGCCCTTTAGAGGCGCACTAAGAAATCTTTTGGCAATATTTTAACTCTAAGGGTTGTTTTCAAGGGTTTAAAGTTCGTCTTTTAGCATGTATATTCTTCTTCTCCCAATCTCTTAATTATAATTGAAATTTCCATATCATATGTTACTATAGAACTATAATCTAGATAGAGTACCTCTTCGAAACAGTTGTTAACTTGCATCTAAATTAATAATTTTGTCAGGTTGGCATAAGTTGAGTTGACTTAGTTAGGTTCGCACCAAGTTGAAGATTCAAATGCATTTATCGCGGAAAAATTGATTGGACACTGCTACTTCAATCTTGGGAATATTATATTACTAGCCGTCAGGCTCGCTTCGCTCGCCATATCTGTTTAGCCAGACGTTTAGTCTGGACCCCCGACTGGATTGTCCTAACATGATAAAAATGTCATCTCATTCTTGGACGATCCAGTCGGGGGTCCAGGGGGCGGAGCCCCCTGGCTAGACGGGTATGGCGAGCGAAGCGAGCCTGACGGCTAGTCATGCATATATTCAGTCTCATTTGGCATATGGCATTGTTGCATGGGGCAAAGATTCAAATGTGAAGACACTTTTTTTATTACAAAAGAGAGCTATCAGAGTAATTTGTAATAAGGATAGTAGAACCCATTGTAAACCATTGTTTAAAAGCCTAAGAGTCATGACAATTACTGCACTGTATGCTTTTGAATGCATGATGTACACAAAGAAATATGTAAACAGTTTTCCAATCAATAGTAATGCACACAGCCATTTTACTAGACATGTTACAGCACTCAGAAGGACTCGGTGTAACTACCACTTTATGTTGAATAGTTTTGTTGAGTTTGGAAAAAAATGTACAATAAGTTACCAGTTGAAATAAAAGAGCTTGAAATTAGACAGCTCAAAATTTGTGTGAAAAATATTTTAATTGACTGCTGTCCTTACAGTATAAATGACTTGATGTAATGCATAAATAATGTGATGTAATTTGTAATTTTTATGGCCTGTTATATATTGATGTAAAATTTGATTTAATTGACATCTAACCTTACAGTTTTAAATACTAAATAATGTGATGTAATTCTATGACCTGTGATAAATTGTTAAAATTGTGATTTCTTGTATATTTTTGGACGATGTCTTGAATTATTGTTTTTAATGTTCTGACAATAAACGAGTCTTGAATCTTCAATCCTGAAGCTGGAGAAAAATGAAATTATCCTCAGAGCCTTATTTTGCAGTAGCAGCACATCGTGAACAGCTGGTGCGTGGGCAGGTCATACATGATGTGGCTTTTAAACAGTGAATGATAAGAAGGCCACAATGATAAGATTGCGATTATGATAATCATGGCCATGATACGACTGTTTTCATCCACCACATATCTCAGGTAATTTAATAGCACTCTGGACAGTTTCCGTCAAACTTTGTGCACATGGTAATTACAGCTTAATCTCTTATCCATCCAGAATAATCCTAACAGATTCACTGGATCTGAAGCAAATGGTTGGGAATGTTGAAATTGTGCCAGTGAAATTATTGGGATTCTGGATTGACAGGAAGCTGAAATGGAATGTACACATCACTCAGACTTGTACGAAACTTTCAAGACTACTTCATCTGCTCAGAAAGCTGAGATATGTGGTGACGATTATTTGCTGACAGCCTATCACTCACTGTTCCACAGCCAAATAACCTACGGGATTTTGATTTGGGGGCATGCTTTGACTGCATCGGACGTGCTACTGCTTCAGGAAAAGGCAATCAGAACATAACCTTCTCGGACCGCCTGGAACATTGCAGGCCACTCTTCAGAAAACTGATAATTATGACAATGTTCAGCCAGTACATGTATTGCTCATTAATATATGTAAAAGACAAAGTGGACAGCCTGAAGAAACGGAGTAGCGTACATGTTCACCAAACCCGAGGTGCAGGGAACTTAAATATACCCCTTAGCAGACTGACAGGGGACCCAAAGGAGCTTCCACATAGCGGCTCTTAAATTGTTCAATTAGCTCCCCAGGTCTGTGAAGGATGCTGAAAAAATGCTTTCAAACGCACGATGAAGGAGCGACTGGTAGAGCGGCCCATCTATTCGCTGACGGAGCTGGAGGATGAGCCTTTATTCCCCCAACGATGTCCATGGTCTTAACAAAATCTGAGGGGACGTGCCCCTCGTCTTCCTTGAGACAGTCTGTCTGGTCATCCCAGCTAACAACGAAGGATTCAAGTATCAATTAGCAAGTGGTTGTATTTTTAAACGAGCAAACTAGGATGCTTATTTTATTATTGACCGAGCGAAATGAGGTCTAAGATTCAAGTCGACGGTTTGGCATTTCTCTTAATGTTTAAATGTTTATATGTTGCGCTTTTACGGCGAAACGCGGTAATATATTTTTATGAAATTTGACAGGTATGTTCCTTTTTAAATTGCGCGTCGATGTATATAGGCTACAAGGTTTTGGAAATTTTGCATTTCAAGGATAGAAAAGGAAAAAGAGCCTGCTTCATATGCCAATATGAGATTAAAAATCAGACTATAGAATTATTTATCATAAATCAGCTGACAAGTGATTACACAGATGTGTGGAGAAGCCAGTCTATTGCTGTATTTCCATAAGGTCTATAGTTTCAATCAGGTACTTGTAGATGAGAATACTGCGTGAGGTCTACTGTTCACAGAACTACTAGTTATTTAGTTTTAGATTGTTGTCAAGAAACTACAACCTTTGATTATGGATGCGTTCAGTATCCACAGTAAAAGTTAAGATACCTAAACGTATCCATAAGCTACAAATTAGCTACTTCTGTGAGTCTGTCAGACTTCCCTTGCCTGTTCCACAGTGACACCTCTGAAACAAAATAGGCTAATAAGTTGGGTGACAAGAAAGCATTATTCTCAATTGCTTTACTAAAATAATATTGTAGAGAGAAGCTGAAGTAAAAATGTATAATGGATATTATGTTATACTGCTCCTATAAAGCATTATCCTCCATTGTTCTACTGAAGTAATATTGGAGAAAGACACTATAAGAATAAAATGTATAATAATTATAGAAGTGATGTAACATTTCCACTTCAATTCCTGTCTTACCTGGTGAAGCAATCGTCCAGGGAAATCCTCTTCCTCAGGAGTAGAAATATCCATTTGTTCATTAGAATTCTAATACCTTTATCTACAAAAATTAAAAATTTGTTGAGTTCTCAATAAGCTAGCTGCTAGTTAGTAGATCCAGAATCCTATGGATTCTTTGATAACATAAAAATAGCTTTTATTTATTTAATTGTTGGTGTGGATCAATCTGTAATTTGAATGTGACTGAATAAATTTTAGAAACAATTCAAAAAAGAAAAACTATTCTATTGAGTAACCATCAATAATTAAAATAACCTCACCAAGGTATCACTATTTTTAATAACTATAGGTTAAATCACTGATTCAGTGAATTAAAGTCTATAAAATCCATTAAAACACTGCATTGAATTATTTTTATTTAATTTCAACAAATCTAGAGTTAGTATTTAAAAAATCAATAAAATTTGCACAATAGTTAGCTAATATTGTAACCTAATTTTGCGTTCAGCCATAGGATTTATTGAAATTTAAAACAAAAGCAACTGTATTGAGCAGCTGTTTGCTTTTCCTCTATGAGGAGAATGTCTGCTTCATATATATTAATTAGAAGTAAAGAGTTTAAATCAACTGTATTTAGAAAAAAGTATTCAGTTGGAATGTCAAGTTATTAATCACTTTGAAATGAATATCATTTTAATTGAAACAATAAACATTCTTGAATGTTTTTGAGTCGCTCCTACATTGGTTGGTAGTTTTGGTATCATATCTTGTCAGCTGTGATGATCATGATTTCTGTCTGTGGTTGCCAAAGTTTTTAGGTTATATTTTGATGCCAAATAGAAAGTTTACTACGCCTTTAAACGTTTCTTAAATCAATATTCTTGTTGAAAAAAATATTCTTGGCTGTATTGAACTTTTTTTGTATTGTATTGCAAAACTTGGACAATTTTTCCCTGTAGTTGTACATTACTTGTTTACAGAAGAAGAGTCTTTTACAAAGACATAAGATTACACAACACTAGTCTAGAGTATTAGTTGGTGAGTATTGCTTTTATAATGTGTCTCTTAACTCCCATGAGTTTTTTAACTAATAATATTAGTTATTATAATATATAATAATATTCTATATATTATATAGAATTTGACGCCATCTATCTAGTAAACTGGTTATGAAATGTAGATGGAGAAATCAAGAAGTTTCTTATCGTGAAATACTCCTCTTCTCTATATTATGATTGAATCAAGCTGTTATCATTTTAATTTTTATGTCAAGATGTCTTGAGGCTGCAAAAAAGGGCTGTAAAAATCCTAACAGGCAGCGACCATCTTGTCCACTGTAAGCCCATATTTGCTTGGTGTACTAACGGTCATCAGCCATTACATCCTCCTACGCTTGGTGTATGTAAAGAGGATAGACAATTCTCTAGCTGCCTGTAGTGACATCCACTACCACAACACCAGGCGCAGTGAGCTGTTGGATGTCCTCAGGAGACGCCTCCATCGACCACAAACCAGTTATAGGATTTCTGCCCTGTAATTCTTTGACTAGCTGCGTAATGGTGTGAAGCAATTGGATAAGGCCGCCTTCAGGAGAACCGTCCGGAAGATACTGTGTGACAAGGCATATTACAGTGTAAATGAATATTTGGGTAATAATTTGCATTTTTACTGAAAGCGCGATCAGTGGATCACTGCCATCTGAAATATTAGGCTCAACTCACACTACACCTTACACCTTCTTTTTCATCCATTACCCATACTTGTGGGATCGATGGCGTCATTTCACAATAAAATTCAAAAACACTAATTTATCAAGATGGCAGCGATCAAGATAGAGCACACTTAGTTAACATCTAAGGCCTTGCTCTATGACTTAGCAAGATAGTATTTGAGACAGGTCATCATTTAAAAATTCCTGTACATCATAATAAGCCCTGGCTCTCAAAAAACCGGTCACAACCATCTCGAACTTGCTGGTATCCAACTGCTTCACTCCTGCAGGTAGCAGGAGTTGTTGAAGTAGCGGAGAGCTGCACTCCTGTAGCATACCCGCGATCTCTGGAGGCGCACCCTGGGTGTGTCAAACAGCACTCGATGCCTGGTGTTGTGGTGATGTACATCAGTCCGAGTCAACAAATTTTGTTGATATACATGAGGCAGAGAAGAAGGAAGTGGCTGACTACTGTTAGGATACCCAGCCTAACAAAAATGGGCTTGCAATGTGCATGATGTTCGCTTGCAGTTATAATCCTAGCAGTTTCAGTATGTCCACAACCTTGGCTGAATGACCCCACATGAGTGGACCATAGGAGATATGGCAGTGGAAAAGTGCATGATACACCATGACCAGATATGCCTCTGTCACCTGTCCCCTCAGCTTGAGCAACAGGAAACAGATTCGGGACAGTCTCCCAGTCATCTGTTGGATGTGGCTAGCCCAGCTGAGTTTCGAATCCAATACAAAGCCCAGCAGCTTTACCGGTTCCTGTCCTTGAGGCAGATTTCGCGATAAGCTGCAGATGATGTTTTGCGTCTTGCTCTCATTCAGTCGGAAGCGATTGACCTGGAAGTTGAAGACCGCAGATGCTCCGCTGACATCTCCAACACCTGCTGAAGTTCAATGCCAGATGATCAATGCCACACCTTCTCGACTCAAATCGTACGATTCCAGTCGAGGATACTCCTGTATCTCGACCTTGAGACTTTTGGCTCATTGTCACTATTTCAGTTCCATGCTACTCCATTCTCTAACCTTACTTTATTAAACATATAAGATCTAATTCATCACTAATTAGCATGTAACAAATTTTATAATAGTCAATGCCACACTGGCTTGACTCAAATCGTACGACTCCAGTCGAGAATACTCCAGTCTCTCGACCTTACGACTTTCTTGCTCATTGTCACTACTTCAGTTCCATGCTACTCCATTTTCTAACCTTACTTTATTAAAAATATAAGATCTAATTCGTCACTAATTAGCATGTAAATAATTTTATCATAATTATTATGAACATATTGTCTTATCTTATTCTTATTATTGTCTTTATCTAGAATGATAAAACATCACTTCCATCAAATATAACCTCACTTTCATTATAAATGCACGGTACTATGCATGCAACTCAAGTCGAGGCTCGACCAACATGTCGAGTCAACGCTCGACTCAGTCTCACAGTCGTGAGGTCGCGTGGACTAGAATCATAGAGAAACAATAGCTTAAGTAGAAATCCCATGGTATAGGGCGTTCACCTCGCAACTTTTACTGTTATCTCAAGCCGATAGTCCACGTATTTCTTTCCCAAAAAGCTGTGTGACGCTGGTAGTCTCCCATATTAATTAATCCTTAGTTGAATTAATGAAATTAACGTCTTGGTAGGGTGTTAGTGGGAAGGATATTTTGAATATTCTTTCCAAAGAATGAACATTGATATGTCCAAAGCTCCGCCAATTTATGTAGATGCATAACAATATTATCTATAGCTATTACCAATTCCTTTTTTCATATCATATTCAGTTCAAAAATCATTTTCTTAGTCTACATTATGTAAATTCATCTATAATTTTGCTGTATTGTAAGCTATTGTATATAAGTGTAAAAGCCAGTGTATATATTGTAATCTACATAAATAAAGTACTCAATCAATCAATCAATATTGTGCCGTTCATACTCTCTCACCCGTCCAAAACAGTGAAAATCTACAATAATCGATAGTAATCGACTTGAGATAACAGTAAAGTTGCGACATAAGCACCCTATACCATGGGATATCTACTTACGCTATTGTTTCTCTATGCTAGAATCGACTGGTCTGAGTGTCACCATTTGAAAACACATGCTGCGTAGAGAAGAGACTAGAGTCGCAGTCTCTTCTCGACTTGAGTCGCGTAAGTGTGAGTTGAGCCTTACCGTTTGTATTCAATGACGGACGTGTTTTGATTTTTTGAGGCCATCGATCCCACAATTGTTGGTAATGGATGAAGTAGAAGGTATTGAATAAAGATCAAAGATTAATTGGTGATTAAGAGATTAATTGGTGAAGATTAAGAGGTGAATAAAGATTAATTGATTTGATTACTAATTTCAATAATGCTATTTTTACTTGCGTCATTTTCAATTAAAATTGATCGGTGTGAGACTAACGTTTGGATTCGTTTTCCAGGTCTATAGGGTAATTCAAAATGGCTTCAGAAGTTCCTTTCAACAAGCAGCTAAGGAAAGCTACGAGAGATGTTCATGCTATGAGTGACGCACTTGTTAATGCGAAGCTGGCTTTTGGTAATTATTTCAACTATTTGAAAAAAAATATTCTATTTCTAGAATTTTGACATTAGATATGTCTAGAAAAGTGTGTTCATGGTTTCTGCTTTGTCTGTGGAATTATTAGCCTGTTCTCTCTACATTACCATAGACTATTTAAACAGATCTGTGACATTACTTAACTTATTACTCATTCTTTTAACATTATTTTGTTGTTCAAAATACATATTAAACGACAAACCCCCATCTTGCAAGTTTCGATAGATTAACTTTTAAAATGTTATCTAAATTTGGGAGAGAAATAGTACAAGGAGTATCCTTAGTTTTTCTCTCCAAATCAGTGCTTCTTTGTATAAAATATAAATAAATAAATAAATTTTGTTTTTATTAGGCTTGCTGATACAAACCAAATGTCATTTAAATTGTATTCTGGTTGATGTTAATCCAAAGAACCAAAATGAAATGAATTTATCTTTATTAACTTCATAGTACCATTCTTACAGAACATGAAAAAATAAACATAAAATTTACACTATGAACAGAGGTGTTGTGTAATTTCTTCATATTAAGGTGGAATAAAAGAGATATTGTCAGTTCCACATAATTTATTCCAGACCAAACTTGGGTTTTTAATGGTTGACTCTAACCACCAAGAAAGACCACTCATAATGAGGCCTCAAGTGCATTGAAACTTCAGTTTGGGCTTGAATAAATTATGTGGAACTGACAGTATCTTTGTTTATTCCACCTTTAAGTAATCATTATTGAAATCACTCCTCCTAGGAGGCTGGGTTTGCGTCGAAGGATGGTTTGTCTCACATTTACAAAGCTTAACTAATGAATTCAATTTTAAAAATGAAATAAAAACAAATCCAACTGCTTCAAAATACAAGTTATAATTATTAGCTTCCTTTCATATCATATCATATTTTTTATTGCACTTGAATTTTGTACTTGGTAGTTTGTATACTGCGACAATGCATCTAAATTTAAAAATCTACTGAAAATAATTGAGGACTGAAAATTTTGTGAAGTGAACAACTACAACAATGAACTTATTTCGGACTTTGTGTAATCTTATCTAAATTTGGGAGAGGAATAGCACAAGTTTACCTTATTTTTTTCTCTCCCTATCATCTTGATGATTTACTTATTTACTTATTGTATGAATCTATAAAGAATAAAGAATGTTGTCAATTTTCTCATATAGGTTAACGACAGTAAAATATATTTAATTGTTCATTATCAAGACAAATCCTTCTAATCTTTTTTGTATAGAATAGAATATTTTTATTTGTCCAAGAACAATATTTTTTTTTCATGTTTTTAAGGAACTTTTATTATTAATCCATCCAAATTTAAAATTGTTTGTTTTATTCTAATTTATATTTTTAGATTGTGATTTGGTGTAGAAATTTGAATGGACATAACCTATAATATTTGGAAAATTTAAAACTAAATTAGGAAATTGAAGAAGTTTTAGGCAATAGCCTGTTTTTTTCTTTTTCGATTCTTGTATTTTTTGCTAACCTTATAAATAAATAAATAAATAAACAATTACATGATTGCATGAGACATTGTCAAGATAGTTATAATATTCAATTACATCTTAATATATTTCTATACAATATAAGTCATAATAACATCAAAGTATACATTTTTTAAAAGTCATAATACATTCATATATTCACTTCTCATAGTACTCTTTCAAGCTGTAAAAGGGATTTTTGACTAGAAAATTGTAAAGTGCATCTTTAAACTTCAAAAACGGGAAATTTCTTATTTCTTGAGGAAGGTGATTGAAGAGTCTCAAACCTACATTTACATGGCTTCTTAAGATCTTTGATAACCGTACTTGTGGTGTATGCAAATTTGCATAGTTTCTTGTATGGTGTGTGTGGATGTTTTTGTTGCTGGTTAGATTTGTTTCCTGAGATTTGACATGTAGTAGCAGGGTGTATATGTACAAACAAATAACTGTCATTACTCTACTTTTAATAAAAAGTGGCTTACAGTGGGCTCTCATCTCTGAATTGGTTATAATTCTAATTGCTTTCTTTTGTAATAACAAAACTTCGGATACTCTTGCACAATTTCCCCATAGAATAATACCATAATTCAATATAGAATGAAATAGAGCATAATAGTTACTTATAAAATAACTTTCAGCTACATGGTATATCAAAGTCTTTAACAAACAAATAACCTTTGAAAGCTTACTACATACTGAATCTATGTGGTCACTCCATGTCAAATGATTGTCAATCTGAACCCCCAGTAATTTAATTTTTCTGGAAACTCGGATCTGGTATTCAATGATTAAATGGCCTCTTGTGTCTTTGACTCATTGATGACAAAAATATTAGCTTTGAATCATATGACAGCTTGATTTAAATCAATATAGGTGGTTGATGGATGCTATAAAATGAAATAGAATATTTTCTTTTGAAATTTTGCCCGCTAATCGACAACTTTCTGTTTCGTTCCACAGCCATGTCGGACAATTCCGTTTGGGCCGAAGGCCTGCTGGTGTTCTACGAGATTTTCCGCTACCTCGAGTTGGCCATGCATCGACTGCGCGACACACCAGTTGGCGAACTGCACATAGAAGGCATGGCCCGCTCAGAGGCCTTTGAGCGCGACCTTGACTTCTATCTGGGCGCAAACTGGCGCCAAAACTACAAACCGCGAGACAGTGTTGCCAACTATCTGGCGCATCTGCAGCGCATCGAAAGGGAAGACCCGATCAGACTATGCGCCTACGTCTACCATCTTTACATGGGTCTGTTTTCTGGCGGCCAAATTCTCCGTAAAAAGAGGAATGTCACCAAAAAATTCCGATCTTTCGCGTATTTCCTGTATTCTAACGATGTGACCACAGAGGCAAAACGGAAAGGTGGAGATGCCGTCACAGATTTTGGGGATAATTCGGTCTATGAACTGAAACTTAAACTAGTCAAATCTATGAACTCCATCGCTGCAAACATGGATGAAAAAACTAGGATGGCTCTAATCGAGGAAAGTAAAACTGTTTTTCTTTTGAACAATTCACTGGTGAAAACTGTGAGGGGTGCCGATGAAGTTCTTCTGAGAAGACTTATTGTTTTCGCTATCGTTATAGTAATACTCATGATATTGTTCTTCGTTTTCATTGCCAAAGAGTAGAACTGATCTGAAAATCGTATTTATATTTTTATAATTAATTGAATGAAAAAGACTAAGAAATTGTCAAAAACCACAGATTTATTGATACTTAGAAAGACCGGTTTCGGTTATTACACCATTGTCAGAAGACCTCAGATATTGCTGCAATAAAGATGCAGAATTTACCAGAAATTATGCAATTATGCCAGAACATTTCATTGCAAGAAAACCTACAAAAGCACTTAAATTAAAAATTGAAAGCTGGATAAAGACAGAAGATATCATACCTAAAATATTTTAATTTGATGTACATATACTGTCTTTCTCAGTTCCTCTGAATTTATTATTAGTAGGGCTATACTCCCAGATTAATTTTCTCTCTCTGAGTTTAAGTTTTATTTTTTGTGTCATTTGTACTGTATTGTATTGTTTTTCTAATTCTCTCTTTGCTTACAAAAGGAATT
Organism: Nilaparvata lugens; assembly: GCF_014356525.2. Taxonomy (NCBI): domain Eukaryota; kingdom Metazoa; phylum Arthropoda; class Insecta; order Hemiptera; family Delphacidae; genus Nilaparvata; species Nilaparvata lugens. The sequence continues at coordinate 1,078,836 of NC_052505.1, forward strand.
GCATATATGCTACAAATGAATTACATTATGTTACTAAATGGATTACATATGTACAGTGAATTGTAGATTAATAATTACATGAATCATCTCTTTTTCTTTTGAGTTTTTAAATTATTATGAATTCATTCTAGTTTTTCTGCTCTCTTAGTATTTCACTCGTAGTACTTCTTCTTTTTGGATTGAAATTTTATTTTTTTCTAGTTTATCATACATTCCATATGTTTCTTTTTTCTTTATTATATTTTTTTTCTATTTTCGACTGAATCTCAAGCCACTAATTATAGCCGACTGATTACTCGTTGCCATCGCTCAAACTACTTAGTTTTGCTGGTAACGCCAATGATAATATTATAATCGATTTTTAAATGGAAAATATTTTAATTTTAAGTTTTTGCAATGTATTGTATATGAAAATTTTTATATTTTTCACATTTGTAAAGTTTGTTTAATGATTTTGGCAATAAATATTTCTTTCTTTCTTTCAAAAATATTCTCTTCTATTCTATTCTATTCAATCTCTGATAAACTGAGAAAACCGAAACCTGTCTTTCTAAGTATCAATAAATCTGTGGTTTTTGACAATTTCTTAGTCTTTTTTCATTCAATATGAATAAATCAACTTCTCAACTACACAAAAAGTTTTATAATTAACTTTGTAGAGTGAATATTGATGTTGTGGAACTCTTCCATAATTGAAGAGACTTGAAATGTGAAACGGAATTTTTTGATAATATTTTGTGCCCAACTGTAACTTACAGCTGATGATGTGTGAGCAGACACGAAAGAATGATCTTGTGAAATAATAACTTTTATTCAAATCAAGTGGATTCTTGGACAACATTTCAAGTATCTTCAATTTATTATATTTCTATATTCATAGTTGTGATATGTATCGTCGAGGGTTTAGTCAAAGAAAGTTGGCCAAAGATTGGTGTAAGAAAGCTGATCAAAGATTGGTCAAAGAAAACTGGTCATGGATTGATGAAGAATCAAATTGCTTTGATGGTGCCATAGAGAAACAATAGCGTGAGTAGATATCCCATGGTATAGGGCGTTCATGTAGCAACTTTTACTGTTAACTCAAGCCGATTACTGTCGATTTTTACTGTTTTGTTGGGGTGAGAGTGTATGAACGGCACAATATGAGAGACTACCAGGGTCACACAGCTTCTCGGGAAAGAAGTACGTGACCATCGGCTTGAGATAACAATAAAAGTTGCTACATAAACGCTCTATACCATGGGATATCTACTTATGCTATTAGTTCTCTATGATGTTGCTTTCCATGACGAAACACTAGAGTGAGTCAAATGGGAACCCTTCAGTAAGTTGGAGACTGTTGTAGATATAATACTGTAACTTTCAGGATAAGTTATTGGTCGAATACTCTATCTTTTGACGTACAACTGAATTTCAACCCCTCAGAAGGGGATGACTTGAAGGTTGTAACTCAAATATCTTAAATGTAAACACCCATTGTATGGTTCATCATTTCAAAGGTCTTCTTAACAAGAAAGTTGGCATTGATAAAAATGTTCTATGATACTTGTATCCAAAATGGCGGCTGATTGAACTTTATCAATTACTAGCCGTCAGGCTCGCTTCGCTCGCCATACCCGTCTAGCCAGGGGGCTCCGCCCCTTGGACTCCCGACTGGATCGTCCAAGAATGAGATCAGCAGGCTCGCTTCGCTCGCCTGCATTTTTCATTTGAGCATTTTTATCATATGTTAGGACAATTCAGTCGGGGGTCCAGACTAAACGTCTGGCCAAACGGATATGGCGAGCGAAGCGAGCCTGACGGCTAGTAATATTATATTCCCAGGATTGAAGTAGCAGTGCCCAATCAATTTTTCCGCGATAAATGCATTTAAATCTTCAACTTGGTGCCAACCTAACAAAGTCAACTCAACTTAATGCCAACCTGACAAAATTATTAATTTAGTTGCCAGTTAACAACTGTTTCGAAGAGGTACTCTATCTAGATTATAGTTCTATAGTAACATATGACATGGTAATTCCATTATAATTAAGAGATTGGGAGAAGAGAATATACATGCTAAAAGACGAACTTTAAACCCTTAAAAACCACCCTTAGAGTTAAAATATCGCCAAAAGATTTCTTAGTGCGCCTTCTAAAGGGCCAACTGAACATACCTACCAAATTTGAACGTTTTTGGTCTGATAGATTTTTAGTTATGCGAGTGAGTGAGTGAGTCAGTCAGTCAGTCAGTCAGTGAGTGAGTGCAATTTCGCTTTTATATATATATATTTATTTAAAAACAAAATCTTTAATCAGCCGCCATTTTAGATAATTTTGTGAAGAATAGAAATCGCTCAAACTCTGTGATCTTATGTCTATGATGCGAGAAACACGTATCTGGAATCATATTTGCAAAATTCCTTACCGTTCAGGAGATATGACCAAATTTAAGTATCATAGAACATTTTTATTGATGTCATCTTTCTTGTTTTGAAAAGGCCTTCAAAATGATGTACCACACAATGGGTGTTAACATTTCAAATGTTTGAGTTACAACCCCTCATTTCTTTAAAAACTAAAACTTCAATCAGCCGTCATTTTGGATACAAGTATCATAGAACATTTTAATTTATGTTATATTTCTTGTTTTAAGAATGTCTTTTGATTTATCACACAATGGGTGTTACATTTAAAATATTCGAGTTACAATCCCTTATGAGGGGTTGAAATTCAGTTGTACGTCAAAAGGTAGAGTATTCGACCAATAACTTATCCTGAAAGTTACAGTATTATATCCACAACAGTCTTCATCTTATTGAAGGGTTCCCATACATATGACTCACTCTGTATAATAGCTTTGTTATAGTTCAGAGACTGTGTTACATCTGTAAATATTTGAAAAACACTTACTTTTGTAAAATGAGGCAAATAGATGGAATTTGAATAAATTGGCGAAATGAGGTATGCGTTTCATTCCTGAGGAGGGGCTACATCTGCCTTGCAGGAGTGCAATGCATACCTCATTTCCCCAAGAAAAGAAAGGCTCAACTCACACTCACGCGACTCAGTTCGAGAAGAGACTGCGACTTGAGTCTCTTCTCGACGCAGCGTTCGTTTTCAAACGGTGACGTCACAGAGACTAGAATCGACTGGTCTGAGTGTCACCATTTGGAAACACATGCTGCGTCGATAAGAGACTAGAGTCACAGTCTCTTCTCGACTTGAGTCGCGTAAGTGTGAGTTTGAGCCCAAGTGTCTTTAAAATATTTACAAATGTAACACAGTGTATAAACTACAACAGTGTGAATTGCTTCATTCTTATGCTTACCAGTTATATTTTCATCATTTAAGATTCTTAGTTTTGTTTGTGATTCAACTGTGTGTGATAATTTTCATAGCTTTATAGTTGGTTATACTTACTAGAATTATAACGATCCTATTAGACTTTAATGTAGTCAAATAATTCCTTAGATATAATTTGAAAAAATAAGTGTTTAGACTTTAATAGGGTTAAATATTTGCCTGGATATAATTTGAACAAATAAGGGTTAATTGAAAATTGTTAAACAATAATTATACCTACTTAACTGTCTAACTTCATACCTATAGAGATTCGGCACAAGCTGAAATGAATATCAGTATTGGACATTCTTCTAACTGTATTTGGAGGAAAAATACTCCATGACATTTTTTTAGAAAGATAGTACAAAGCTTGTATATTAAGCGTTCATTGCATGACTGTGTATTTTTCAAAAATATTTTACAAAACATCCTTATGTAGGATCCTTTGCTGATTATTCTGATTCGATTCAATTTTTATTTGAAGACTATTAGTAAATAAAGTGAGATCTTTCACAGAATCTTCCATTCACTATCCATTGTTGTAAATAATTAAGAATAACAATTAAATATTGTATCAAATTTTTAATGTGTTTTGTTATTTATTATTTATTCCTTATTGAGAACTTTGATATTTCTGTCAAACTGCTTGTGTTGATATATTGGAGGTCCCTCAGTGTTATCAAACGCATTTAAGGGCCAAGCCACACATAGCGTCTTTTGAGGCATATTCAGACGAGTCGGCATGGCTGGAAGCTAGCGTTTGGGAATCAGCTGATAATCATCCAAATGGATAGCTTCCTGGACTGTGGACTCGTCCAAAAACACCTGAGAAAATGCTTCGTTTGGCATGGCTCTTATTCACATTGCCAAAGTATAGAAGACGTATAATAGGTCACATATCCATATTTTCATTTTTTTTTACTTATTTATTTTCTCATGAACAGCAATACATAGTATATCGACTATAATTATTATCATAAATTGCATTCAGAATACTAATGGAATCAATATTACATAAATGCAGGTAGTATATTATGTTCCCATTCAGCACAGCCTAGCGAGTTTGAATAATAATCCCATTTGAACTTAAGGTAATAATATTAATTCACTAGTACTGATCACTTTCACGGTCGCTAGTGTGAGAATCCAGCATATTTTTTGTATCAGTCTGAAGTAAAACCTTTGTTGTTTCACGATACATTAAATTCAGATTTACTTTTTAATTTACGATTAAATATTGCAACTCAAGCCGATAGTCCTAGTATTTATTTTTACTTTCCTTGCCCTATTACCATAGGTAAGGAAAGTATTGCTTTCCGAAAAAAATTAAGGTACCCCAATTTGTAAATTTCTATACGTTTCAAGGTCCCCTGAGTCCAAAAAAGTGGTTTTTGGGTATTGGTCTGTATGTGTGTGTGTGTATGAGTGTTTGTGTGTCTGTGTACACGATATCCCATCTCCCAATTAACGGAATGACTTGAAATTTGGAACTTAAGGTCCTTTCAGTATAAGGATCCGACACGATCAATTTCAATCAAATGCAATTCAAAATGGCGAAAATGTTGTCAAAACAGGGGTTTTCGCGATTTTCTCGAAAACGGCTCCAACGATTTTGATCAAATTTATACCTGGAATAGTCATTGATAAGCTCTATCAACTGCAACAAGTCCCATATCTGTAAAAATTCCAGGAGCTCCGCCCCATCTATACAAAGTTTGATTTTAGATAACCCCAAATATCAGGCTTCAGATACAAGTTGAACAAAAAATTTCAGGTGAAATAGATTGAGCATAGAAATCTCTACAATCAATGTTCAGTAACATTTCCACCTAAAATTGAAAATAAGCTCGAAATTCGAAAAAAAGGATTATCCAATTGCAAACTATTGGCAACTGTTGATTCTATTAAATGATTCACTATGAAGAGATAGCAGACCTCGTATGTCTCTAGCGTTATTGTCCTGTCACCATCTGGCTCAGATCTTTGTTTATAAGTAGACTTGAGATGCGCGTGAACACTAGCGTCAGGTGATCAATTTTCATAACGGCAAGGAAAGTTGTGTGAGGGCGCCACACCAGATTTTTTTGTGAAGCTATATGTGTCGCTGGTAGTCTCTCATACTGTGCAGTTCTTACACTCTTACACCAACAAAACAGTAATAATAGACAATAGTCGACAGTAATCGGCTTCAGTTAACAAAAAACCGGCTTGAAATTTGGAACATAAACAACCTATACCATGGGTGATTGGAGAGACTTGCGATATTGTCAAAAAATTCACTTTATTTTAATATAAGTAGTTATTTGTGCAACTAGTGCGCAAAGTGACAGTTTTCTGCACAGAAAGAAACGTTTACCGTACGCCCCGAGCCGTAGGCGAGGGAGGAATGGTTTCTTGAGTGCAGCAGAGGAACTTTGCGCACGTATTTCACATTAAATTTTTCCTACAGTTACCATTCAATATGAAAAGTGGGTAATTATGGGTAAAATTGCATGAAATCCATCAAATGTTTTTCTGTGTAATTTTATTATTAATAAAAACCTTAATTCATTGTCAAATTGAATAATGTAGTAGTAAATGAATGAAGGGGCGGCTGTCACTCATGTCGTTGTCCATCATTGTCATCGTTATTATTATAACGTACACCTCACTATTCCACAGTCACTGTTACCAACTTCATTTTGATTTTGCTGCACTGGTGCTCCATATAACCTACTAACTATTTTGCGTTGCCATGTTGCAAATCTGGAGTGCAGAAAAAAATTTTCCCGTACTAGAGCAGAAAAGTGATTCTTTGCGTTCTGTAATCAGTGCAGGAATGGTCACTTTTCAAGGTAACTGTAGGAAAAAATATTATTTCACAGATGCATGTTTTCGTGTGTGCGCACACTTTATTAGCTGTAATTACTATTGTATTTTAATATAACTTCAAAGTGAAGAAACATCACAATCTTTGGTGTGGCGACGACCGTTTCGTGCTGGTATTGCGCACATTCTAAGCCTATACTTTAGTTTCAGTCAGGTTAACAAGGAATAGCTGTAAGTAACCATGGGCTATCTTCTTATGCTATCTTTCTCTATGGTAAAACGTTGCGAAAAATCCAGTAGGTTCACAAAGATGGTGACTATAGTGAGGTCCACGTTATAATGGCAGTGGAGAAAGATAGGAGAACAACGTTGCCGAGCCTGTCTTGTCAATGCCTTCTATCGACGGTAGCTGATACACGTTTAATAATGTAATATTAACTGTTCATTCTCGTTTAAAGTAACTAGTAGTTCTGTGAACAGTAGACCTCACGCAGTATTCTCATCCACAAGTACCTGATTGAAACTATAGACCTTATGGAAATACAGCAATAGACTGGCTTCTCCACACATCTGTGTAATCACTTGTCAGCTGATTTATGAAGAATAATTCTATAGTCTGATTTTTACTCTAATATTGGCGTATGGAGGAGGCTCTTTTTCCTTATATTATCCTTGAAATGCAAAATTTCCAAAAACCTTGTATATACGTCGACACGCAATTAAAAAAGGAACATACCTGTCAAATTTCATGAAATCCATTACCGCGCTTCGCCGTAAATGCGCAACATATAAACATTAAGAGAAAATGAATCTAAAGCTGCGTACACATATTCGCGCTTCCAACCAGCACCGAGCACGCTCCTCCCTCGTACCGCCTTCGTACCACCATCGAACCACAGTCGCACCGCCCACGCACCCATTATGAACGTTATGGAAGATGTTAGATCTTCTCGCGTTCCCCGGTCGAACTATTGTTGCTCCCCGGTCGATCATCAATCGCTCTGCTGGAGTGACGTTCGGTTGCGGAGCAGAGCGAAAGTCTGTACGCACCTTTAGACCTCACTTCGCTCGGTCAATTATCCTTGAAATGCAAAATTTCCAAAAACCTTGTATATTAAAAAAGAAACATACCTATCAAATTTCATGAAATCCATTACCGTGTTTCGCCCTAAATGCGCAACATATAAACATTTAAACATTAAGAGAAATGCCAAACCGTCGACTTGAATCTTAGACCTCACTTCGCTCGGTCAATCAATTATATTCTATTATAAGCAAGAAATTATATTTTTCAATAATTTCATAATGAGTTTTTATAATTAATATGAAATATTTGGTTAACTAATTGTTAATTGTACATTGTTAAAAGACGATCTGCACCAGAACAAAGCGAGAAAGGGATAGCGCGATCCGCTTTGATGAATTCAAATTCAATTCAAATTCAAATTCAAATTTATGATTCTCAAAAAAAATACAACACTTTCAAGACAAAAATATTATATAAGAATCTACACCTGCAAGGAAACCCTGTGCGCAGGTGTGAGTTGCAATATAAAATGTTTTTCAAAAATATTAACAAAATGATCCAAAACAAATTTCTTGAAAAAAATACAGAATTAAAAACTAGTACTTAATAATAAAGAGGATACTAAAAAAAAGGAACGGAAGGAGAAAAGGACGGAAAAGGCCAAGAAGAAAGAAGAACGAAGAAGAAGGAGAATGAAGAAGAAGGGAACGATAAGAGGTAGGTAAGTCAACTGCAACCATGGAGTAGACGAAAATTAGTTTATTTAAAACAATTTTTCCTCGATTATTTGCTATTATCCATTTATCTATGTCTGATCTAAGCCTTTGGTTTATGTTTGTTTTTTCAAGAATATTTAAGGGAATGTGGTTTATTAATTTATTGGAAATATAGAAAAACTGTCTCCTACACACATTCAAGTCCATTCTGACAATTTGGAAAATGTCTCGCGCGGGGCGCAAGCCCAAGAGATTCTCGAGGTTCAAATAAATTTTATTTTTTTATAATATATAGTACCAAATTTTTTATGAAAAGTTGTCGAACTGTTAAAACCTTGAACTCCCTGAATAAATCTTTTGTTGGAAAAAGTCTGGTTTGCCTAGAATAGTTTTTAAAAGATGTTTTTGAATAATGAAAAGTTTTGTGAAATGCGCATTCAAAGCTCCCCCCCAAGCCCGTATGCCATATTGAAAAGCGGATTGAGCATACGAATAATAGATTAGTTTAGCTATTTTATATTGCTCAGTTGTCTAATTTGGTGAAATTTGTAGATAAGGATTTTAGTTTGGAACACATGTTATTAATTGATTATCCCACCTTAAGTGTGGATCCAACAAGATACCCAGGTACTTAACTTTTTTTCTTTTTGAATTTTCTGACAAGAACAGCAGCTAAGAAGTCTATGGTCGTTACAGTTTAATCGATGGATTTTTATACTGTCTATTGTTCGTGGTTGAGTAAGGGAATTGGGTGAAAATACATGAAGACGCTTTAGTTGTGTTGAGGGTTAATATGTGTTGATTAAGCCAAGAGAACGCCAATCTGAGTCCACTTTCCGCTGCAATTTTACATCATCCCATGAGTTTTCAGTGAAAGTTAGAGCAGTGTCGTCTGCAAATGATATTATATCACAATTTCTTATATTTAATTTAAGGAGATCATTGATATAGATTAAGAACAAAATGGGAGATAGGACAGTACCTTGCGGCAGACCAAAATCAGTGAGTTTCATATTGCTTGTGTTGAGTATCTGAGATCGATTTGACAGGTAACTCTTGAATAATATTAGTGGTATACCCCTAATCCCAAGGTGTTCCATTTTTCCAGAAGTCGCTTTTGAGAGATAGTGTCAAATGCTTGGCTAAATCCAAGAATACTGTCAACGTTTTTTTCTTATTATTAAAGTTTTTTGTTATAATTTGTAATAATCTGGTGATGGCATCCTCTGTAGATTTACGGGCTGGAATCCATACTGGTTTTCATTAATAATGTTGAATTTATTCAGATAGCCTAATAATCTTTTTTTAATTATCTTCTCCATTACTTTGGCTAAGTTATTCATCAGACTAATAGGACGGTAGTTGGTAGGGTTGGACGGATCACCTGATTTATGGATAGGAACAATTTTGGCAACTTTGAACTGTCTTGGAAAATGACCCACCTCGAAACATTTGTTGATGATACGTTGAGAGGTTTTGTAATTGAGGGAGCAATCTTCTTTAGACAAGTAGCTGTTAGATTGTCCACTCCAGGAGCAGAATTACCTTTGAGAGAATTTATTGTGGCCAATATTCCTCATCATCTGTATAAGCCAAAAAGAAGGAACTATACGATGGAATTGTAGTATCAACAAATGTATGTTGTATAGGGTTATCATTAATAGTTTATTGGCATACAACTCACCTACATGTGCAAAATGATGACTAAGAACATCGGACTCAATCTTAGGCGTACAATCTCTCTTTTAGTGTTGAGTAAATCATTTATACACTCCCATATTTTTTTTGAGTTTCCTTTGCATTTCGATAGTTTATTATTATAGAAGTCATATTTACATTGTTTAATCATATTATTTAAGATGTTTCTATAATTTATATACTGCGATTTTAGAATGGAGTTGAAAGGCTGTTTTTAAGAGTTTGGTACATGAGATCACGTTTCCTTATTGAAACAATTAGTCCAGTTGTAATCCAAGGCTTGAGAGGTTTCAGTTTGTGGGGTACTAGTTTCACATAAGTTTCCTTTTTTATCTCTGTATTTAATCTGTTCATGAAGTAATCGATCGCGTCATCAATACTCGAGTCAACCATGCATCCAAATCCGACCAATTGCAATTTTTTAAATTCTTATAAGATTATTACGTGTAAAAATTCCTTGTTATCTGTTGTTTGTTGTGTCATTTTACATTTTCATACAAGCCAAATTCATGCAAGTTAAATAGTGATCAGTTACACTTGTTTTATTACCGAGCCAATTGTTGTATCACTGGAAAAAGAACTATTTTTAAAGAAAAAGTGGTCTATACATGATTGGGAACCGTTTGACTCACGCGTGGGCTTGTTTATAAAAGATTTGAAACCATTTGAAGAAGTAAATTAAAATATTCGTTTGTTAGTTGGTGTTTCGGTTTAAATCAATGTTGATATCGCCAGTTATTATTATGTTCGGACTGTTAGTTTTGTTTAGGTAATCAATGCACTCATTCAAACTATTCAGGAAAATAGTTAGATTATAAGAAGGGGACCGATATATAGCGACAATAGTTAATCTGATATTTGATTTCTGTATGACATCAAGTATTAGAGAATTTGATTCCAATATGTCATAGTTTATACATTCAATTTTCAAGATATTTTTACTAAACACGCAAATTCCATCACATTTATTTAAGTTACCGGAACGCTTTGAACCGAATAATCATTTAAATTATAATTGAAAAGGTTATTATCAACAACCCAGGTTTCGCTAGGACAATTATATCAAATTTTGTTTCACAGTTTTGTATAATGTAAGCAAAATCATCAAAGTTTCGATTCATGCTCCTTATATTCATGTGGCAAATATTAAAAAAGTTGTCACATAATTTATCAACATAATCATGGGGCTTAAAGTTGAAAATATCATCTACTTCTATCGTTTCATAAGATCCAATAAGAGTTCATCTTCAAAGTTGTTGATCAGTACCATAGAAATTTTTTTTTTAAGAAAAGGAGAGGTTAAGGAGGTTGAGGTGAGAAAAAGAAGAAGAAAAAAAACGAAATTTAACAAAAAATGTCTTGGTGGCGCAACGAAGACCACAAGAAACAGTAAGAAACAAAAAATGAAATATCTTCCTATATTTTTGTGGAGCAGAGAAGAAAAAAAATAATGACAGCATCACAGTTTCTCCGCTACACAGATCGTCACACTGAGAATACATACACTTTACTCCTGTTGAACTCTCAATTATATTCAAACGGTTTGAGGTTCATCCTTAGTTATCCGTTTCACTGGAGAATTCCTGTTCTTTCGGACGAAGATCTTTGCATCACTGACCCAAACGTAGGCTAACTTATTGTTCTTTTAAACTCTTTGCTTACTCAAGAGAACTTGTTGGGGACGTGAGTGATCATTTAGATAAATATTTCCCGGTGGAAGGCTACACTTTAGAGCGGTTGGTATTCAATCGTCCTCTTTTTCGCCGCTATTTTCCAATTTAATTTGGTCGATCTAGATGAAAAACGCACAATTATAGACAAGGATAGTAATAACATTGCTAATCAAACACTGCCATTATAACGTGGACCTCACTATAGTTACCAACTTTGCAATTTGTTGAATGATAGACAAGGATAGCAATATCTTCCTATAGGAAGAAGGAAAGCATCTCAGTTTTTTCATAATTCAAGACTAAGTTGAGTCGGATCTGAAATCCTAACTTTGTTGGCCATTCGCATGGAAACGGTTGTCATTGTATAAGCTAAACCCATCTATCACACTTGCTGTCATGAGACGAGCTCTGCTCCCATCTTTCTCTCACTCCACCTCTATCACTACCTCTTTCTCTACATCCACCTCTCCCTCTAACTCTTCCTCTTCTGTATACAGAGTGCTCTAAACACGGTGCTCATAATTCAGGGCGTGATTCCTCACATCAAAAGAAGAAAAAATCTGGTGTGGTACACTCACACAACTTTCCTTGCTCATTGATCTATAAGCCTCATTAACGAGGATAATTTAGGGAATAACATTATGATGATTGGCGGCTAAATAATTAAAACTACAATTTATACTATTGTGATTGTGTTCACAGTACATTTTCCTTTGTTTGAATTATGAAATTTGAGGGTTTTTTAAAAGTTGTCAAAACAGCTGTTCTACAATTAAAATATCGACATGATGTGTTCTTTTGAATAAATGCTCTACTACTACCTCACGCACGAGAAGGAGGTTACAAAGTAAATTTCTCAGGGATGGGGTGGACCCCCTGTGTTTCCCAGGGAGGAGACTCAGCCAGTTAATAGAGCTGATAAATAACTATACAGAGTATGAATTTGAAAAAAAAAAGTCAAGTCATTTTTGAGAAAATCGTGATAGAAATTAACAAAATTCATTCTTCTCAGGAATATTACGGAGATCTACAATTTTCACAGAAATGGATCATGTCAGTGATGGGCTTATAAATAGCTATCTAGGGTGTGTAAATTTGAAGAAAATCGTTAGATCCGTTTTCGAGGAAAACCGTGAAAAATATGGTTTTTTAGCCATTATCCGCATTTTTCCGCCATTTTGAATTGAATTTTATTGAATTTCTTATTGTCGGATCCTCATGGTATAAGGACCTTAAGTTTGAATTTCAAGTCAATCGGCTAATTAGGAATGGAGTTATCGTGTTCACAGACAAACACACAACACACACACACACACACACACACCACACACCACACACACACACACACACCACACACACACACACACAACACACACACACAACACACACACACCAACACCCAAAAATCATGTTTTTGGACTCAGGAAACCTTGAAACGTATAGAAAACATGACAATACTTTCCTTACCTATGGTAATAGGGCAAGGAAAGTAAAAAAGCTCCAATTAACATAGGTCCGAAAATGCTTGGTTACCAAGCTATACAGAGTGGAACTAGATTTCGTCTGAATTTCTGTGCCCCTGCTAAAACGAAGCCCGACGGGTATTTGTTGGCTGTTAATTAATATGTACAATTTAGCGTAGGCTACTATATGTAAAATGAACTGAGAAATTGAATAAAACCGTTTCCAGACCTTTAGCTACAGTATTTTTTAAGAGATGTGATGAAATACGCGAAATTGGTCCCGAAAAAACAAGTTTCTTAAGGTTTGAAACAGCAAGATTTACTATGCTGAATGTACAATAAACACAGAATATTATTTCACAAACTTGTAGAAAATTAATTTTAAAGAGAAATATATATAATAGCTTAAAATAGACAAACGCAACCTTAAAATATAATCCCTAATTACATACAAAACACATGAAAAAAATAGACAAAACTGTTAAGCTCTCTATTTTTCATGCGTTTTGTATGTAATAAGGGATTATTTTTTAAGGTTGCGTTTGCCTATTATGGGCACCTTTTTTCAGAACACTCTGTAAATATTTTTCTAATTTTAATCTGTATATCAATAATATGGTTTGTGAGCTTTATGTTACAATAGGCGATAGCCTTCTAATAATCTATACTATAAATTATAATAATACCGGTAGTACGTATACTGTGCTATAATAAAGGAAAGAACTGGCTTAAACACGTACGGGATAAGAAATAAATTATGTTTGACGCATCATCACGTCTCAACTACTCGACTGATTAACTTGAAATTTCGCATATCGATTCTTCATTAACCATGGATAGTATGCCTTATTTGAATTCTTAAAGATTTCATTACGTCAAGTTTTAAAATAGATCCTTGCGGAGCACGGGTTTCCTGCTAGTTATCAATAAAACTCTATTCTATTATATAAAATCTGCCTCCTCGTCAACATTACTCAATCATTTCCTAAATCTTAATATTAGATCCCACTTTAATAATTCATGCAAAATTGTATCCACTATTCTAATATCATTCATTTATCCCATAATATTTTAAGATTCAAATTATCTTGTTCTCAACTTAGTAGAGTTTTTTCATTTAAACATTACCGTACTTCGAGTTATAATTCCCAACATATCTATTTCATCACAACCTGGTCGTGTGTTGATGGGAAGGATATTATTTTATATCCTTTTCAGAAACAATTATTTGTTCAAACACCGCCAATTGATAAAGTTACATCACAATATTAAATATTATCGTTGTTCTTATTGCATTCAATCTTTATTCTCATTGATTACCTAAATGTTTATACTTTTGTAAAAATCGTTGAATAATTAGCAATACGTCATTTAATGTAAATTAGTGTATAAGAGCCAGTAAATATTGTAGCATACATAAATAAAGAGCAATAATTTAATAATCTTCCTCTTACTCTAAGTGAGGTCCATGTTGTAATGGCAGTGTTTGTTTAGAAATTGTATTGCTATTCTTGTCTATCATTCAACAAAGCGGATAGTGCTATCTCTTTCTCGCTTTGCTCTGTTGCCAGATTGGTTTTTAACAATGTAGAAATATAATTAATTAACAAATAAACTTCATCTTGATTATGAAAATTCATTATGAAGTCATTGAAAAATATAATCTCTTGCTTGATAAAATATCATTGATTATTTTAAACGAGAATGACCAGTTAATATGACATTAATAAACCGGTATCAGTTACCCTCCATAGAAGGCATTTTGTTCGCAGATGATACAACTTTTCTTTCTGTTGACAGAGATTTACAAACTCTAAACAGGATTGCCAATGAAACCTTTAATCAAGCTGTCATATGGTTCAAAGCTAATAGTTTTGTCATCAATGAGTCAAAAACACAAGAGGCCATTTATTCTTTGAATACTAGATCCAAGTTCCCAGAAAAATATGTGAGAAAAATTAAATTACTGGGGTTCAGATTGACATCATTTGACATGGAGTGACCACATAGAATTAGTATGTAGTAAGCTTTCAAAGGTTATTTATTTGTTAAAGACTTTGAAATACCATGTACCTGAAAGTTATTTTATAAGCATCTATTATGCTCTATTTCATTCTATATTGAATTATGGTATTATTCTATGGGGAAATTGTGCAAGAGTATCCGAAGTTTTGTTATTACAAAGAAAGCAATTAGGATATAACCAATTCAGAGATAAGAGCCCACTGTAAGCCACTTTTTATTAAAAGTAGAGTAATGACAGTTATTTGTTGTACATATACACCCTGCTACTACATGTCAAATCTGAGGAAACAAATCTAACCAGCAACAAAAACATCCACACACACCATACTAGAAGCTATGCAAATTTGCATATACCACAAGTACGGTTATCAAAGACCTTAAGAAGCCATGTAATGTAGGTTTGAGACTCTTCAATCACCTTCCTCAAGAAATAAAAAATTCCCGTTTTGAAGTTAAAGATGCACTTTACAATTTCTAGTCAAAATCCCTTTTACAGCTTGAAAGAGTACTATGAGAAGTGAATATTTGAATGTATTATGACTTTTAAAAATGTATACTTTGATGTTATTATGACTTATATTGTATAGAAATATATTAAGATGTAATTGTAATGTATTATACTATCTTGACAATGTCTCATGCAATCGTGTAATTGTTCTTGGACAAATAAAAATATTCTATTTCTATTTCTATTCATTGACAAGACAGAGGATCGGCAACGTTGTTCGCCTATCTTTCTCCACTGCCATTAAACGTGGACCTCACTATAGCTCTCAACTTATTAAGTAGGGTTTCTAATTTGAACATTACTTTGAGTTATAATTCCCAACATCTCTATTTCATCACAACCTGGTCGTGTTTTGCTGGGAAGAATATCATTTTATATCCTTTTCAGAGATAATTATTTGTTGAAACACCGCCGATTCATGAAGTTACATCACAATATTATATTATCGTTACTCTAATTGCATTCAATCTTTATTCTCATTGATTACCTTAATGTTTATACTTTTGTAAAATTCGTTGAATAGTCTAATTAGCTACCTACATGTCATTTAATGTAGACGAGTGTATAAGCTAGTAAATGATATATTTTAACATACATAAATAAATAATCTCTTTTCTGTATAGGGCTACTTGTAATATAAATAGAAAGAAAAAATAAGAATCTCAGTCCCCTTTTTGAATTATATTTCTATTTATATTAAAGAAAAAAAAATATAATTCAAAACGGGTACACTGAGATTTTTATTTTTTCTTTCTATTTATAAATAAATAACTCTAATCTAATAATCTTCTTCTCACTCTATCTATTCCTCTACCTCTTCCTAATCCTCTCTCTGTCTTCCTACCTCTTCCTCCACCTTACCCTCTCACTCTCCCACACCTCATTCAAGCCTCACTTTCCCTTTTTTACCCTCATTCAAGCCTCACCAGATTCAACCAGCTCTCACATTCTGCTCAACATTTTTGAAAATATAATTAGTGACTTCCGTGGTAACTCTTTCAATGGCAACTTGACGCTATAACGGAAGTTTAACCATAACCGACAACTTGATCTAAACGGAAGTATAACCGACACAGTTTTTCTCCTCAGTTTAGAATAATCACTTGACACTTTCCGGCCCTGACCTTGAATACATTCTAATTAAAACTTGTGAGAGTTTTTTGATAATTTAATGCCTCCTAAAGTATGGAAACAAGGTGAGTTTCCCCTAATAAATTGTCTTTTAATTTGAGCACCTATTCAATCGGGGTGACCATTACTATAAGGAATAGACTGCAGTGTGTATCATAAATCTAGAAATACTATCAAGATTACAAAATTCCCTGTTCTTGAGCCAAACAATCAGAGCAAATTTATCCATATTTTTACACAATATACAACATAACGTACAATAACAAATAATATTTACAGTACTGCTTCTATTAGCAACTTTGGTTGCACCACTTTTATCGATGTTGGATTTAATGAATTTTATTGCCATCAAAATCATTGAGCACAGACAACGTTAAGTTTATACAGTCACTAATATAACATCATACAATACTAATAATTCTGTGAACAGTAGACCTCACACAGTATTCTCATCCACAAGTACCTGATTGAAACTATAGACCTTATGGAAATACATCAATAGACTGGCTTCTCCACACATCTGTGTAATCACTTGTCAGCTGATTTATGATGAATAATTCTATACTCTGATTTTCACTCTAATATTGGCGTATGAAGGAGGCTCCTTTTACCTTTTATCCTTGAAATGCAATATTTCCAAAAACCTTGTATATACGTCGACGCGCAATTGAAAAAGGAACATACCTGTCAAATTTCATGAAAATCTATTACCGCGTTTAGCCGTAAATGAGCAACATATATAAACATTTAAACATAAGAGAAATGCCAAATTGTCGACTTGAATCTTAGACCTCACTTCGTTTGGTCAATAAATATCACACATATATCAGAGTCGAAAGTGACAATTTCATGTCAATGTTACATTAAAACTGTTATGTCAATAACATGTAAATAAAATGAATACATCAGACAATCATGCATACAATTTTAATTCGAGAATTGAGAATGTTTTTACTACTTATATATCCACAATAATATGGAATTGTCTAATATGAAATCCTAGAAGAGTGAATCGGAACATGGTTTGAGTGATTCAAACATTTTTTTTCTGAAATTCACACACGACAGAGGTTTTTATCCTTTTATAGCAAGCAATTTCTTTTTTATCTCTTTTTTAATATTTTTTATATCTGGTTATTTAATTTTTACGGATCTCGAAAACGGCTCTAACGATTCTCCCGAAATTTGGAACATAGTAGGGTTATGATATAAAGATTCGATTGCTCTAGGTCTCATCCTTGGGAAAACTCGCTGAACGACATTAAAAGGATAATTCATCCTTGGAAAACAGATGATAATTTTGTCGTCTCTCGATAACAGAAAATGCGTGTGCCTGGTGTGGGAGAGAGACAGAATTATTTCCAGCTGTGTAATCATATCAACCAGCGAGAAATGTTATCTAGCTAGACATTTTAATCGATTTGATCAACAAAATCTGATTTGTTGACATGACATGCGATAATTTTCCTAAACTAGAGTAATGATCTTCAAAGTTGATCATTATTTGACAATTTCAAGTGATTAGTGAGTGTTTATTTTGTTATTCAATTTGGTTTGTATATAGGCTAATCTGGATTTTAAATCTTTTGTTTTCAAATGTTTGAACAGAAAATTGAATCTGAATTCAAGTGTATGGAACATAACCTACTTTCTGGACTATTTATAGTGTATAAATCAAAATTCGGGAAAGAAACAGTTTTGGGCTGTGCCTATTAGTACTTTCCCAATCATTCTAAAGAATTGTGTTCGGTTTATCAAAAGTCAATAAATAAATAACGAGCGAAGCTCGGTGCCCCAATATTATAACACTATAAGTGCATGAATACGTAGACGAGATAACAGCATTTTACAGCCTCTACATTTTATATTAAATATATGACTAAACGAAATTCGCAAGGAATTCATCTCTACTATAAAAAGGATTCAATATGAGCCAACTCGATAATTCACTTTAAAATTTATCATCCGTCACCAATCTATGAGTACCTAGTTTATTATAAATTCTTCAAGTATCATGCATATACCTTTCCAACTAAAGTCTGGGCTAGACTAAACATCTGAAACAATCTTCAAAGTGGCCCACCTATATTTTCAGCTATAGTGAGGTTCACGTTATAATGGGAGTGGAGAAAGATAGGAGAACAATGTTGTCGATCCTTGTTGTCAATGCCTTCTATATACGGTAGGTACCTGATACAGGTTTATTAATTTGTAATATTAACTTTTCATTCTCGTTCAAAATAATCAATTATATTATTACTATCGTATTAATTTCATAAAACTTAAAAGTGAAAAAAACACTCACATTCTCTTGATGTCGCCACATCAAAGAATGTGAGTGTTTTTCACTTTAAAGTTTTAAGAAATAAGATAGTAATGAAAATAGTGAAAACAATATGGATGACCAACAACAAATTAATTGTCTACTTAGCACAAGAAATTGTACTGTCCAATTCATAAGAATTCTCATAATAAGATGAAATAATTGTGTTAATTGTAGGATTAGTTTCTGCTCAATTTTTACAAAGACGATCCTGGCAACAGTAGTAAGTGAGAAAGAGATAGTACTATCCGCTTTGTTGAATGATAGACAAGGATAGCAATACTTTACCATTGCAAATCCATCACTGCCATTATAATGTGGATCTCAATTTAAACTAGAAACTAAACCAATCGTCAGTGAGCCAAATGTATTTATACTAGCGGGGAGTTTTGAGTAGTTGAAGTTTGCTAATCAGTTACAGTGTGGAGGAGACCGGTTAACAGAAAGCAATAAACAGTGTCGGCCTTCTACCCGCTACCTGCTACAAGCCACCCGCCATGCACGCCCACAGAACGCTCACCGGCTTGCAGTCCAAAGTAATTTCTTGAGATTTAGTAGAAGTCACCACGGACCGACTTGACCCCCCCTCCCCCAGAGAATGCTGACTTCTGCCTTTTGGCGCAACCATGCTGTTCACGGATTGATGACAATCACCGAGGTACATCTACAGCGTCTTGTGTGTCTATCCAGAACTGACTAAGTGGGTCAGCTGTAATTCAATGCCCTCTACTATCCACACACATAATAATTACTGTCCACAAATACCATCTTGATGTGTAGGCTATGTCTTTAGTGGGGTCCACGTTATGTGACAGTAATTGATCAACATTGGTGTGCTATCCTTGTCTTTCATTCCACAAAGCAGATAGGAGCTATCTTTTTCCCGCTCCGCATCTGTTGCCAGATTCTGTCTTAATAATGTATAAATATATTGATTGATTGACATATACTGCAGCTATAGAGAGGTCCACGTTATGATGACAGTAATTGATCAATTGGTGTTGCTGTCCTTGTCTTTCATTCTACAAAGCAGATAGAGCTATCTTTTCCCGCACCGCATCGTGCCAGATTGTTTCTTAATAATGTATAAATTAATTGATTGACAATACTGCAGCTATAGAGAGGTCCACGTTATGATGACAGTAATTGATCAACTTGGTGTTGCTATCCTTGTCTTTCATTCCACAAAGCAGATAGAGCTATCTTTTCCCGCACCGCCATCGTTGCCAGATGTTTCTTAATAATGTATAAATATAATTGATTGACACATACTGCAGCTATAGAGAGGTCCACGTTATGATGACAGTATTGATCAACATTGGTGTTTGCATCCTTGTCTTCTATTCTACAAAGCAGATAGAGCTATCTTTTCCCGCACCGCATCGTTGCCAGATTGTTTCTTAATAATGTATAAATATAATTGATTGACAATACTGCAGCTATAGAGAGGTCCACGTTATGATGACAGTAATTGATCAACATTGGTGTTGCTATCCTTGTCTTTCATTCTACAAAGCAGATAGAGCTATCTTTTTCCGCACCGCATCGTTGCCAGATGTTTCTTAATAATGTATAAATATAATTGATGGACAATACTGCAGCTATAGAGAGGTCCACGTTATGATGACAGTAATTGATCAACATTGGTGTTGCTATCCTTGTCATTCATTCCACAAACCAGATAGAGCTATCTTTTTCCCGCACCGCATCGTTGCCAGATTGTTTCTTAATAATGTATAAATATAATTGATTGACAATACTGCAGCTATAGAAGGTCACGTATGATGACAGTAATTGATCAACTTGGTGTTGCTATCCTTGTCTTTCATCCACAAACAGATAGAGCTATCTTTTTCCGGCACGCATCGTTGCCAGATTGTTTCTTAATAATGTATAAATATAATTGATTGACAATACTGCAGCTATAAGAGGTCCGTTATGATGACAGTAATTGATCAACATTGGTGTTGCTATCCTTGTCTTTCATTCTACAAAGCAGATAGAGCTATCTTTTTCCGCACCGCATCGTTGCCAGATTGTTTCTTAATAATGTATAAATATAATTGATTGACAATACTGCAGCTATAGTGAGGTCCACGTTATGATGACAGTATTGATCACTTGGTGTTGCTATCCTTGTCTTTCATTCTACAAAGCATAGAGCTATCTTTTTCCCCCCGCCGCATCGTTGCCAGATTGTTTCTTATAATGTATAATATAATTGTTGACAATACTGCAGCTATATAGAGGTCCACGTTATGATGACAGTAATTGATCAACATTGGTGTTGCTATCCTTGTCTTTCATTCTACAAAGCAGATAGAGCTATCTTTTTCCCGCACCGCATCGTTGCCAGATTGTTTCTTAATAATGTATAAATATAATTGATTGACAATACTGCAGCTATAGAGAGGTCCACGTTATGATGACAGTAATTGATCAACATTGGTGTTGCTATCCTTGTCATTCATTCCACAAACCAGATAGAGCTATCTTTTTCCCGCACCGCATCGTTGCCAGATTCTTTCTTATAATGTATAAATATATTGATTGACAATACTGCAGCTATAGAGAGGTCCACGTTATGATGACAGTAATTGATCAACATGGTGTTGCTATCCTTGTCTTCATTCCACAAGCCAGATAGAGCTATCTTTTTCCGCACCGCATCGTTGCCAGATTGTTTCTTAATAATGTTAAATATAATTGATTGACAATCTGCAGCTATTTGAGGTCCAGTATATGAATGGCAGTAATTGATCAACATTGGTGTTGCTATCCTGTCTTTCATTCCACAAAGCAGATAGACTATCTTTTTCCCGCCACCGCATCGTTGCCAGATTGTTTCTTAATAATGTATAAATATAATTGATTGACAATACTGCAGCTATAGAGAGGTCCACGTTATGATAAGTAATTGATCACATTGGTGTTGCTATCCTTGTCTTTCATTCTACAAAGCAGATAGAGCTTCTTTTCCCGCACCGCATCGTTGCCAGATTGTTTCTTAATAATGTATAAATATAATTGATTGACAATACTGCAGCTATAGTGAGGTCCACGTTATGATGACAGTAATTGATCAACATTGGTGTTGCTATCCTTGTCTTTCATTCTACAAAGCAGATAGAGCTATCTTTTTCCCGCACCGCATCGTTGCCAGATTGTTTCTTAATAATGTATAAATATAATTGATTGACAATACTGCAGCTATAGAGAGGTCCACGTTATGATGGCAGTAATTGGATCAACATGTGGTGTTGCTATCCTTGTCTTTCATTCCACAAAGCAGAAGAGCTATCTTTTTCCCGCACCGCATCGTTTGCCAATTCTGTCTTAATAATGTTAAATATAATTGATTGACAATACTGCACCTATAGTGAGGTCCACGTTATGATGGCAGTAATTGATCAACATTGGTGTTGCTATCCTTGTCTTTCATTCCACAAAGCAGATAGAGCTATCTTTTTCCCGCACCGCATCGTTGCCAGATTGTTTCTTAATAATGTAATAAATATAATTGATTGACAATACTGCAGCTATATAGCCGTCCACGTATGATGCAGTAATTGATCAACATTGGTGTTGCTATCCTTGTCTTTCATTCCACAAAGCAGATAGAGCTATCTTTTTCCCACCCGCATCGTTGCCAGATTGTTTCTTAATAATGTATAAATATAATTGATTGACAATACTGCAGCTATAGTGAGGTCCACGTTATGATGGCAGTAATTGATCAACATTGGTGTTGCTATCCTTGTCTTTCATTCCACAAAGCAGATAGAGCTATCTTTTTCCCGCACCGCATCGTTACCAGATTGTTTCTTAATAATGTTTAAATATAATTGATTGACAATACTGCACCTATAGTGAGGTCCACGTTATGATGGCAGTAATTGATCAACATTGGTGTTGCTATTCCTTGTCTTTCATTCCACAAAGCGATAGAGCTATCTTTTTCGCACCGCTCGTTGCCAGATTGTTTCTTATAATGTATAAATATAATTGATTGACAATACTGCAGCTATAGTGAGGTCCACTTATGATGACAGTAATGATCAACATTGGTGTTGCTATCCTTGTCTTTCATTCTCAAAGCAGATAGAGCTATCTTTTTTTCCCCGCACACGATCGTTGCCAGATTGTGACTCAGAGACACATTCTTAATAATGTATAAATATATTGATTGACAATACTGCAGCTATAGTGAGGTCCACGTATGATGGTTTCTAAAATCTGAATAATTATCACAAGATTTAATAGCTTTCACAGTAGTGAGTTTCAAATTCATAAACACATTATATTCAATACTGATGCTTAGACTTCCAGTCAATTCAAAATTCTACAAATATAAACCTTTTTGGTTCATAGATTTGATATGATATAC